>NC_043973.1:31363439-31380939 GCF_902148855.1 Sphaeramia orbicularis
ACGACTCTTTACCATTATATGCATCACCCAAAATGTGGACTTATTTTTTAAAACAAGCCAGATATAATCATACGGAGCCCGGAAAGGGACATGCAAAAACTAAAAAAAAATATTGCGTTATAACGCAAAAACTATTGCGCAATCTGCTCTCTCTTGCTTGAGGTCCGTACATAATACATTGTAGTCCAGTTCAGGTCTGACGGTGCCAGGTCTGACACGCCCCCCTGTCCTGTGTAGTATGACCGTAACTCTTTCATTATTTGTCCAATCGGAAAAATTCCAACGGTTTCTGAATTAAATTCGTATTCACCCAGCTTCACGTCTGTGTGCAGCTTCATGGATACAGATGGATGTGTGCAGAGTGTGAATGGTCTATGAGACAGGAGGATGTGTGCATTGGATTCAAATCCTTAATACTCCTGAGGCTAAGATGGTCCACCTGGACTGGTTTTCTTATTTTGACCATAACAAGGTCAGACAATATGCTTTGAGTCCTTTTGTCAGTTTTTGCAAAACACTTCGAACGTTCAATATAGCAGTCACTGTTTGTTTTAATACTGTAATAACAGTTTAAAATGACGAAAAACACAAAAACGGATTTTTTTTTTTTTTTTAATTTTTTTTTTAGTTTTAGCAGAAAAACACTGAAATTACACATGGATACAAGATTTGAAAGTTAAATATGAACTTTGAAAGTATAGAAAGTATTTACAACAAACCGTGTGAGTATTTTCCTTTTATTGTGCAAAAACAGGGTAAAAATCCAAGCTCTACAGGTGTCTCCCCCCCCCCCCCCCCCCACACACACACACAGGGCATTTGTCCGTTCTGTGTCTGCAGAGTGCCTTCATGTTCGTGGTTCTGCAGAAACAGTTGTGTCAGTTCACAGCTCTGATCCAGGCAGTGCTCCTATGGCACAGTCTGCACATGGAAAATAGTCTGTTGAAACCAAAAGTCCGTCCTCCTGTGGATGTGTTGAATGTCTGTGGGATTTGGACTGATCATCATCAGGCTCTTCCTCCGTCCTTCATCTGTGTGTGGACTGTCCTCAGTCTCTGCTCTCATCTCCACAGCCTTTGCGCATCACCGTGGCGTCTCCCTCTTCATCCTTGAATGACCGAGGTGAAGTAAGCAGCGGGTTGGATATTCGAATGTCCGTCGAATATCCAACCCGCTGCTAACTTCACCTCGGTCCTTGAATGTGACTTCTGGTGGACACATGGAAAAATAACACACATAGAACAATGTACTAGACAAACAAAACCAGGTCAAATTGCACTATTGAAGAAAAAAAGTCACCGAACATCAGCGTATGCGCTCTTATTTTGGAGAGCGTCATGCGCACTTTTACGCACAGAAAGTCCAACAAACTAACACATATTCTACATGGTTTGTACTTTATTCTATAAAACCACCATGCAGTATAAGCGTCAATTTACACATATACTAAAGTGAAACGTGTAAAAACTCCATAGAAAAAGCAGACAGTGCTTCAGTCATGTAGACAGTCCACTAAATGGAACTGGGTGAACTTTACCTTTCTTCTTCACATGTTGCTCCATCAGTCGCTCCTTCAGTCACAAATCCATCCATAAACCTTCAGGGGGGTCATGGAACTTGGGATGTCCGTCTTGCCTACATTTTCCAACACTAGATCTAATCCGTTCTCCACTCCGTTATGCGCTCCGGTTCTCCGCTCCGTGAATCCGCTCTGCTGTGTGCGTCCCCAGTCAGAGTGGCTCATTTTGCGGCTTCTAGGACGGGTGCCCGTGGAATTTTCGCATTGACCCGAGAATGTCCATAAAGCACAGTGTGTCAGGTTTCAGAAACTGTTGGAATTTTTCCGATCGGACAAATAATGAAAGAGTTACGGTCATCTGAACTGCACATGCATAGGGCACAGGACTGCAGGTACAGGTGTGTCTGACCTGACCCACCTGTCCGATCCAGAATGCAGATCCCAATGCAAAAACTAGTGCGTTATAACGCAATACTTTTGCGTTTAAACGCAATACTTTTGCATTATAACGCAAAAACTATTGCATTATAACGCAATTCTTTTGAACTATTGCGTTATAACGCAATACATTTTTTTCTTCATGTCCCTTCCCGGGCTCCGTATAATCACAATGTTTTATTTAATAAAAAAGGCAATAAAATTATTACTAATGCAGATTTTTATGCACTAATAAACTCTATTAATTTACTGAAAATACATGATCTTGTTGACCTTAATACAGTTTTAATGATGTACAAGGCACACAATAACCTTCTGCCTCCTTACATCCAGGAGATGTTTGAATGTAACAAAAGTCAGTACAGCATCAGAGGAACCGGCATTTCAAAAAAAAAAAAAAAAAAATCTATGGCAAGAACAAATAAAAAAAGTAGATGTATTTCTGTTAGATGGGTTAATCTTTGGGATGACCTGCAAGATCGACTAAAACAGTCTAAAACAATTAAACTTTTAACTCTTTCCCCGCCATTGACGAGATATTCCGTCAATTGCTTCCCAACGCTTCCCCGCCAATGACGAGATTTTCCGTCAATCCGTGTTTTCACTGTTATACTGTAGTTGGAGGTGTTGTGGATCATGTGAATTACTTTCCTTAGTCCAAAAACAAACAATTAAGCAGCTTTTTCGGAAAAATGACGGGCCGGGTTTAACGTTTTTGCACTGGAGTCTCCGTATCCCATGGCAACGCATCCAGCGGCAGTCACTGAATGAGGAAATGAAGACTGCAGGAACCGCGCGCAGTTTCAAAAGCCTTAAAGATGATTATGGAGACAGAGTCTGACAATTCAATATGTGATGGAGCTACAGAAGAACCATTTAGAGACAGGAACGGAGAAATAGAAGGTCAGGGAGACGGACACGGGAAACAAGGAGCGGCTCAGGTCCGACACGGAGGTGCGGGTGGGGGGGGGGCGGGGGCACAGAGCAACACGGAGAAAATGACAGACAGGAGGAAGAGAAAAGAGACATTTGTAGAGGACATTCAAGGAGAAGACAGACATACAGACATGGGACAAGACAAAGGAAAGCTAGTCTGCATCTGTTAGAGTGAGTTCAGATTCAGACTGAGAACATAGAACATATTCAGCTGTAGAATGTCAGCAGGACACATGGAAGACACTTTTGGATTTGGCTTTTGTATGAAATAAATAAATACATATATTCATACAGAGATAAATAACTAGATGTCCATAGAATTATTTACAGATCAAACACAGCAGCTGGTCCAACAGGAGGACCTGGTGCAGCCAAAGGCCAGAAATCTACAGTATTTAGTGCATTTGTTTCTTTTTTTCTTGAAAATGAGGAATATTGAGGTGTTTATATCCAAAAGCTAAACTACTATGTGTTAGACTTATAACTGATGTATGTAAATGTGCAAAGTTTAGAAGGAACCTTGTGCTTTACAAGATGTTCGGTCTAAAGTTTGGTGTGGATTCCCCTAACATTTTGTGGAATGATGGGATATCTTAGAGCTGTTTGTTACTATTATTGCTGTTATTATTATTTTATTTTGTGATTTTGAAGATAGTGTTACTGTTGGTGAATAAGAAAGAGTCAAAAATGTAAATAGGAAATCAGTTTTCTCTTGAAAATCAATATCTTTGAAAAAAATGCAATTTTCTCAGCTTTTTGCTCAAAATTCAGTTTTTTCCTGAAAATGACCAATATTCAAATGTTTATATCTCACGAACGAATAAAGATAGAATAAAATAGTTTTTTGTGTTTAAAAGTTGAAGTTCTGTTCTTTCTTTTGATGTATTCAGTGTTCACATACTCCTAACACAACATTTTCAGTGAGCCTCCAAAGATTAGTGAAAATGACCAAAACGGCTGGCGCTGGCTACCAACTCACTGGAAAATGCTCTGGCGGGGAAAGAGTTAAAAACATGTACAAATGAACTATTATTCAAAAATATAGAGCTCAGGATTGACTAAAGAAATGACTTGTTTAAAAGACTAGGATCAATATTGGTAGTTGAGATAAGGACATGATTTACCTGAATTAAAATTAAATGTATTCTGTTCTTTTGTTTATTTAGCAATAATTACATTGAATTTTTTTAAAATTTTTTTATGTTTGTTTGTTTTCTTGTGGAAACATTGTGTTAATTGTAAATAGGGTTAGGCAAAATAAGTCTTTACTTCAGCCTAAACCCTTTCAGTCGCATTGTATATGGAAAAATGGATATGTTGTTTTTGGTTTTTGTTTAAAGTACATAACGACCGAATAAACTACTACTACTACTAATGTATTTAATTTATGTAATTTCTCAGTAACAGTTCACAGATAGTCTTTTTAAATGTGACCAGTGTGTGAATTCACAAACTTCATTGTTCAGAATTTGAATTTCTAAAAAGCAATAGACAGTCTTTTGCATATCTTTTTGTTAACTTAATGCAGCCTAGCAGAAGGTTCTCTGTTTTTCTGTACTGTATAAGTGGTATTTTAAAAAGGATAAAAGTTCCATAAAATAGAGATCTTTCTCTAAAAAATTTGCCCACTTGATAAATGATGTGTGCAAATTTACTTTTTCATGTTGATGTTCACTTTCACTTGATCAGACCCATATCTATATTTTGCATTTTAAATGAAAAATAGTAATAAAAGGTGCAATACTTTACCATCTGAGGCCAAACAGTGCATTGTTTGGATGAGAAGTACAAAAACCGTCAAAGTTACTCTCATTGTTTGATATCTTACTGCAGAAGTTTTTCAGAGCGTGTTGTTTGTCCAGACTCTTGGAGTTGTGTGGATGATTGGAGAAAGAAGGGAGTCTTAAAGCCATGGGCACATCCTGCTAATTCATGTCACTTCATGCTTTTCTAAGGAATAACTGTCATTTCTCAAACTACCTTGTCAACAGTTTCACATGAACAGAAAAGGAAGAGCCAGCATAATGATTTATCTCAAATGCACATTACAACATACACTTACTAGATATCCTACCCCGCCCAGTAAATGAGTTGATACAGTGCTAAACATTAGGGCACTGAGGAAAGAGGTTTGGGATTGTTTTTATAGCCTGAAATGATTTTTCCTCCATTAAATAGTTTGCAATATATGAATAATCTCTAACAATATTTATTAATTCATATTTTTGTGTTTGATTCAAGGTTGTAATAGTATTGGATTTTTCATTATAGTTTAGTTTTATTTAGTTTTGACTTTTTTTTTTCTCTAATTCAGTTAGTTTTAATTTGTTTTTAGAGCAGGTGTGCTAGTTTTTATTAGTTTTTTTTTCTTATTTTTTAAATGCTTAGTTTTGGTTTTTTCATATCTTTTATCTTCTTCACTGTCGTATTCAAAGAAATCTCTTCTGTTCTTTCCCAACTTTAGTCTCCATGTTTCCAGGTAGAGTGGGGATGACAAGATGACTCTAAACCACAAGTGACGAGAAGTAACGGACCGTGCTGTGCCGTATGGTGCTGCCAGCTAAAACTGCTTGAGTGAAAGACGAAAAACAAAGGGAATTTTATCCATAATTTTTGCTTTCCATATTTTTTTAACTTTATTTTTCCATAAAGTTTGTTAGTTTTGAAAGCACACAGTTTCAGTTAGTTTTTGTTTTTTCTTTTAACCCATGAAGACTCAGTACTACTTTTGTGTCAGTTCCCAAATAACATTTTTTCTATATCTAACCTTTCTTAAGTGATTTATCACCATTTATTACAGTGGTTTCCAACCTTTTTTGGCTTGTGACCCCATTTTAACATCACAAATTTCTGGCGAACCCAGACATTCAAAACAGAGACATTTTTTTGATAAAATTAATTTGTTTTTGATCATGTAATAGTTTGCTATACTATGTTGCAAATAAACATGAATTTTAGATGACATTTAGTCTATATAATGTATATCATTATGGATGGAAGCAGAAAATCCAGGTGGAGATTACTGCACAAAGTGAGAATTTTATTTTCCTTGGTCAGGATATGTACAGTCAGTCCATCTTGGATTTACAGGGCTGACAATTAATACTGAACAAACAAGAACTCAAACTATGAATTATGAAAGAGCTGCAGCATCTGAAACTGACCACAATGAACATTTGAAACATAAACAGTACCACAATGCTTCAGTTTCAGCTTCACAGTTTGTCATGTCTTTTATGTATTGGGATTGTCTCTCTCAACTCAGCATATATTTTTATTAGTAAGGTTTTAGTTTTTATTTTTATCAATTACTAGAAATTTCAGGCGATCCCATTTGAATTCCAGGCAATCCCACTTGGGGTCCCGACCCCAAGGCTGAAAAACACTGATTTATTATAATATTATCCTCTGTATGTTGCATTTTATCAGTATAAATCAGGTATTTTCCTGTATTTAATTTACTGACTATGAAAACATTTATGAAAACTCAGATTAAAATTGACGATTATTATATCAAAAATAGAGAAAACTGCAGAAAAAGTGACCTTTTCAGTAAAATCTATCATTAACTGAACATAAATCAAGCATTTCCATCCACTATCATTGATCCAACTCCGTGGGTTTTACTGGTGAATCAATGTTGTAGAAGATGACAGTGTTTTTATGTTCACTACGGAGCCACTACGGAACCAGTTATTTACATGGATTGATAGGATTAGTGGAACAGTTTTGATCAGTAGATGCTTTTGGACGGTGATGGATGTTTGGGTCTTTATGAGTTAATTATAGTTTGTATTTATTTCACCAAACAAAAATGTTTTTACAATTCAAGTTTTGTCAGTCTGTTAGTTAACAATAATAACCTTGGTTTGAACAAGTAGAGACAAGAATAAAAAGAGATTTATTTTTAGAGAATAGCCAAACAGACATGTAATGTTACATAACATAAGGCTCAGAAAGGATCGAACTGCTGAGAATGAGAGTCAATCTAAGAAAAAGCAATATGATGTCCTACTAATACTGATCTAAAATGAAGAGTGATAGAGAGTGTATTGTCCTAAATACATCACAGCACACCAACAAATAATAATGTAGTGTTTGTGACCATAGACAGAGGGCAAAGAAGAAGTCAGACTGTGGTCACACATCTCACCTACTTCCCTGACAGTGATGATGAAGTATTGTGAAACAGGAAACAGTCTTCCTTTGTCTGTCAGCAAAAATAATTTGTAGATCGTTACCTTGGTACGCTAAAAAAAGGACAAAAAACCCTTCACGCCTCACATATGTACTTTTGTGAACCAACTCATAATTATCTGTAAAATTGCAAAATAACTTAAGCGAACTGATTTCTATTGGATTCCAGTAATCTGATGACTGATGTCAGGAAATGCATGAGCAAGGCCAGCTTTGTCTGGATGTCTTGGTTTATGTTTTGATTGATTTCCACTATCTGTTCTTATTTAGCAGTGGCGATTTCTCATAGACTGCAGTGGAAGCTCGGCTTCCCCTAAAATTACGAAAATTAAATGGTTAAATATGTACGGTTGTATTGACATTTCATTGACTACAAATGTGTTAGAACACGTTCATCTCACAGACGAGTTCATTCAGAATCAGCTTTATCCCAAATCATCAGACTGAATGTTGTTCACTTCTCCTCCATTCCCGTGTCTCTGTTTTCTCATTCGATCTCTGCTCAGTGCATTTGTCCGTAGACGCTCAGCTTCCATGCACTTCAATGGGACTGAGTGGAACAGTTTTTTTCATTGCCTCAAAACTGGACGGTAATTGGATAAATGCCACCATGTTGTCCCGACCCTGGACGCTCAGCGTCTCTGGGGGTGAATGGAGCTGTGGGCGGAGCTCGGCTGGGCTGGATGCCAGGATTTTACGAGCTGATTGGAGGATCAGTTGAAAGGCTGAATCCTGTTTGATTGACAGCTGTTTTCAGATCTCCTCCTTCACTGACACAGTTCAGTTTAATACCGTTGCGCATTCTGCTGTGAAATCGAGAGAGAAACCACTACGAAATTACTTGTTCATTTCTTGCACTGTAAATAAAACACACTCATTGTACTTCCTTGTTTCAATTTAACATAATTTCAATGTTTTCTTGTTTAGTTGGTACGATAAGGTCACTGACCATTTTCTTAAAAAGGAACGGAGGGCCGAATTTATGTTTAAATAACTTGACTTTTTTTTCTTTTACGTAAGCCGACAATGAGCTTCCCCTGTCTGAAAGACGAGCAGCTGCCACTGTTACACTGTGTTATAAAACCATGAACAAGCCACTAACTAGGGCTCCTTTACGTCAGCCAAACTAAAATCTTAAAGTAACAGCAAACAAGTCAAATGACATCTACTAACAATATGTGCACTGCGGTCTTCAACAAATGTGCATCCAACTTACTAACTTACTAACAACTTAAGATGGAACTAACATACAACTTCAAAAAATAAAGCCAAATATCTTTGTGTGAAAGCTTAAAAGTTTAAAGGAGTAAATGATGGTTCCAATGAAGAAAGCTGAGCATATAGACATTTTCTGCTGTTTTGTCCTTGTCTTTTCTGAGCTACACTCCATGTTGTTGGTGTTCATCCTAACGTCATGTGCGTCACAATTAACGTCCAAGTGAAAAACAACAGTGGAACCAATGTCTAGGTGCAGCAAAATCAAGGAAACAAAGCACTGATTCCGGAAAATTGTAATCAAATTATTTTTTCAACTGATAAGAGTCAATTAATTGATTAACTGTTTCACCTCTACCTGGTACCTCCTGCATCTGTACCAATATTTTCAGGAAATACAACATAATAAATTCAAACAAGTAGTGCCGGGCAGAACAAGCCCTTCCCCTCGCACATATTGTAGCTTGTTTTGGCATCAATCCAGTTGATGTCATCATGTCTATGCATTTGCTGATGTCAGCATATCAATTGTCTCTATATATGTGCCAAGTTTGAAGTAAATTAAAACAAAATTGATGTTTTTATAGACATGTAAAATTTCGGCCATTCTAAGTACATGGGAGAAAAAAACGATTTAAAAAATTCGTCAAAAAATTTGTACTTTGACCTACTTTTCCCAAAATGTAACAACGTCTTCTCTGGGTCACTGACAGTCTATGAATTCAACTAATAGTTTTGCTGCTACAGATATTTGAAATTTCGCCCATTATAAATAAATGGGGGAAAAAAACAGATTTAAAAAATTCCTAAAAATGTTTAACTTTGACCTACTTTTCCCAGAATGTAATTAGAACTATTCTGGGTCACTGGCAATCTATAAACCAAATTTGGTATGAAGTCAGTCGATAGTTTTGCTGCTAGAGTTTTAACAATGAAACAAAGAAAAAACAAAGAAACAAACCAAGTCAAAAACAATACCCCTTGCCTCCCCTTCAGGGGGCGGGTTAATAACTAATAAATTCAAAATAAAAGTTATCTGCCTGTTGCATGGGGTGGATAAATCCAGGTGGGAGGGTGTATCTTCTCATCCCCAAAAGGCACATCTATGTATTGTGTAACTTAACAGCACAGCTGTGTTCTTATGTGAATTAAATAAACCAGCTGTCTAGGCAAGGCAAGGCAAGTTTATTTGTATAGCACATTTCAGCAACAAGGCAATTCAAGGTGCTTAACACAGGACATTGAAATACAACAACAGGGAAAAAGAAACACATTT
This sequence comes from Sphaeramia orbicularis, assembly GCF_902148855.1. Taxonomy (NCBI): domain Eukaryota; kingdom Metazoa; phylum Chordata; class Actinopteri; order Kurtiformes; family Apogonidae; genus Sphaeramia; species Sphaeramia orbicularis. Next base: position 31,373,021 of record NC_043973.1, read on the forward strand.
AAAACATTATAAAAGAAACATGTAAAAGGTGCAAGTAAGAAAACAAGACATAAAATCCGAAAATATAAAAACACAGACATATTATAGTAAGAGTTGCAGTGCAGAGTTTCGAAAGAGAATATAAAATTTAAAAAGTCAAAAGCCTTTTGGTCAAAGGCAGCAGTGAACAGGTGAGTCTTTAACCTGGACTTAAAAGAACTCAGACTCTCAGCAGACCTGATATTTTCTAGTAGTTTGTTCCAGATATACGGAGCATAGAAACTGAACGCTAATTCTCCATGTTTACTTCTGACTTTTGGAACCCAGAGCAGACCTGCACCAGACCACCTGAGTGGTCTGGATGGTTCAGACTGGACTAGAAGGTCTCTGATGGATTTTGGGCCTAAACCATTCAGTGCTTTCTATGCTAGCAAGAGAATTTTAAAGTCTATTCTCTGAGAGACAGGGAGCCAGTGTAGAGACCTCAGAACTGGACTGATGTGGTCCACTCTCTTGGTCTTAGTGAGGACTGGAGCAGCAGCGTTCTGGATCAGCTGCAGTCATCTGACAGACTTTTTAGGCAGACCAGAGCAGATACTGTTACAGTAGTCAACTCCACTAAAGATAAATGCATGGACAAGTTTTTCCATGTCCTGCTTCGACATCAGTCCTTAAATCCTAGAAATGTTCTTGAGGTGATAGTGAGCTGACTTTGTAATTGTTTGTATATGGTTTTTAAAATTCAGGTCTGAATCCATGAGAACACCCAGATTCCTAAAATTCTCTACTCCACCAATATGTAGTTTATATGTACTCCAATAACAGTACTTAGTGTTTGGGCATTCTGCTTTAACTTGCAGTAGTTTGTGTAATGTGTTGTTTTGCTATTACTGAAGAAATAAAGTTATGATGAAGAATTCAAATGACTTCAGGTGATATTCAGTTGCTGGTGGCGGGGCTGCAAACATCTGTGTTTTATGGTGTTATATGAATTTCAAAAATATGTTAGGAGACTTTGTTTCAGCAACAGTCAAAATTTCTCAAGGCCTAAATCTGAGTTCAAGTTTCCTTCCTGACTATGACTTAGGATGCAGATTCATCTTGATGAGTCAAAGGTGTTCCTGCTGTTTAACTGATTGTGATTGTGACCAGTAACGGTTAAAACGCTGCAGTGTGTCATAATAACGGTAAGAAAGAAAGTTTAGTTAGAGTCATCTAAAATAGTGGATATTGAGAAGAAAAAGTCAGATAAGGGAGTAAAAGCACTGAATTGGTGTTGACACTCATTTGACACTGATGAGTGAATAATGTATTTATAAACTGTGAGTGAATAATGTATTTTTGGAATAAAACTGGAAGTGGTTTTCCATGAAACCAAGTTCAGACTTACTATGAGAAACAGATGATTTGTCAGAGGCTCTTTGTGCTTCTGTTTGTGTCAGCATAATAGGCATATTTCATATCTAATCATACCTTTTCCAGACCAACTAATGTCATTTAATAAACCATTTAGTATCATTTGCGGTATCAACAGGTGCAATTCATTTCTTACTCACTTTGTCTCTTCTTACACCATGGGATAGAATATGGAGCAAATACATGATGTGCAAATTAATGTTAAATATGTTGTAATTTTTTCTATGTTTCAGCAATCACACTGTTCTCAGTCAGTTATACATGTATGCAGTAAACTATCCTTATTTCATTTACAGTTAGTATTATTTGTGATATTATTCCTGCCATTGCAGATATTATCCCACCAAAATAATGTTTGCAGGAGAAGTTATGAATGGAAAAAAGGTGCATATGGGACAGACAAACGTACTAATTTTACAGCTGTTACTGTCTATTTTTATTTACTGTTGTATATGTACCTTTTTTTAATTAATTTGTGTATTTTAACTATTTTTCTACTTTCCTTTTGTTATCTACTTTGTTACGACTTACTGACACGTACTGAAGAGCAACCTTTATAACCCACTTTTCTTCTAATAAAAGGTTTAATAACAAAAAAAAAATGTTGTAAATATTCAGACTAAAGATCCTTAGGTGTGTAGTTTGCGGCTGTGAATGGACTCCTCCGTGGGTTGCCTGTAAGTCCATTGTAATTTTAATAACAACTAATAACTCAAAATGTATTGGTCATATCAATAAGCTGTTTTCACCAGTCTGATCTTGACCCAAAATACGTAAGTATTCAAATAGGCAAAGGCTGGATCAGTCCAGTAAAGTATACACACATACAGAGGCCACTTACCTTTTATAATATACATACAGCGCACACTAAAAAGGATATTAATTTATGGGGAGGTCTTTCTCAGATGGTAAAACCACGAAAAAAATTAAACAAACTAGAAAAGCACCACAATTTAATCATTTGTTCCTTGTGCCATTATCAATATTTCCTGAAAATTTCATCCAAATGTAGTGACATGAAGTGAATGAAATCTGGTGAAAAAAAAAGTACTATAAATGTCATTGTCTGTACAAAAGACATTAGATGCAAAGGTAAGTCAAACTAAATATTGGACATTTTAGTTTGTAGAAGCTTTTTTTTCATGAAAGTTTTGTTTTTACTCACGTACTTGTCGCAGCCAGAGACATAGAAGAACACTGAGATTTATCTTTAGGTGAACAAGTTTTATTTGTACCTTCCAAGCTCAAAACTGCCTCAAACACCTTCTGTGGCTAATGTCATCACAATGCCTCTGCTGCTAAAGATACACGTGATGTTCAAGGTGTTTTCAAAAAGTCAGTACTAAAACATAGAACAAGAAAATGCAATCGTCTTCTACAGGGTTTGGGTAAAACCCCCTTTACTGACTTACAATTAACACGTGAAAATAATTAAAATCAGATAGTAATGTAACTGCATAACTGTCCATAAAATAAAAGTACACTATTAAAAAGTAAATATAAACAATAGGATCTACATATTTCCTGGTTCTATCTTAATACAAATGGTGAAAACTGCATGTGTGGTCATAACAAATACTGACTATTATACAGTACTGTAAAAGTAACATGTTTATACTGAGATTAAAAAAAAGGAGAAGGATGATAAGTGAACTGATCTCTTGTTATTTTATTTATTAAAAAACTAATTAGTTTAATGCTGACAGTGACTGGTATATAGATTACACATTTCAGAATAAGCAATAAACAGCATCTAGTGGGCATAAGCCAGTTATATACATTGATTAAAAAAAAGAAAAAAAAAAAAAAAAGAAAGAAATCAACCATAAATCATTTTCCATTGAGACATCCTAGAGCCTAAATTACTCTGTTCCACGAGGTCAGACATTGCCAACTCCATTGAAACTCATGCGTAATAATACATTGTTAAATAATTGAATATACTGTATACTGCAGTAAAAACCACTAAATGAAGCATAAGAGTGTAATACATCAGTCTGAGACACAGTAATGTCCCACTAGATTCAGCTCTGATACATCACAGAGTTATAATAGGCTCAGGGGTTTCCTCCTCTGCTTTCTCTATCAGTTTGTTGGTGTCGACCACGTCAGGCTGGGGTCGCTCATTTTCAACATAGAGTGGATTTTCGAAGGTGGGTAAAGGACGTGGAGCCTTCTTGTAGATGAAGATTGCAACGACTATCAAACAGGAGATGACCATGATGACTAGTACAACTACCAAACTGGCATGGGCACGGTTTTGACGATCCTGAGGTCCCTGTGGTTCTGGAAACATTCAACAGGTTGAAGGTGATCAGTTCTAAAGCTATATGGAACTCAAATGGAGGTTTTTCATTTCATTGAACTATCTCTTCAAACTTTACATTAACACATTACACAGTAATAGTAGTAGTGAGTAACTTACCAGGTTTTCCCCCTGGATTTTCTGGCATCACTGGTTGGAAAGAAGGTAAAAATGATTAGATAAATCCCTCTGTTCCTGGAAGGACAGTCACTTCCTTACATTACACTGTGTGTATCTTTTCTGTAGTCACATCACAAATCAAACAGTAATTTCTTTCTAAACTCAGTAGCCTTTTCTAATTATTATGCATGAAGTGAATTCTTGAGATCCTTAAATTCTACGGGTCAAAACCAAAACTTATTTTCCTCTTGTATTGTTTTGAATCTCCTAAGACAAGGGAAGGAAAACAGCAGCTAAAACCAGGAAAAACTTGGCATTTTAGATTACTTTAAATTGAACTTATTTATTACAATTTAATTATTACAATTATAGAGATAACTATTCCAAATTGTTTATTGCTTTAATTAGTGCAGCTAACTCCTAACTCCTCTCAACACTACATTTTTATGCCTTTTTTTTAAAAAAAATCAAAGAATGCATTTATTATTCAACAATAGAACATACAAAAAATATGAATATAACAAGAATATACAGAAAATTAGACATTCCAAGTCACAATAATCATAAACTATTAATAAGAAGACAGAGAGAAAACAACAATAAATAAATAAATAAATAAATGAAACAAAAAAGACAAAATATAAATAAATTAACAAATTAAAGAGAATAAAGATGAAGATCCAACAATATGTAAAAATATTGTTAAAAAGGAGAGAAAAATCTCATCAGTTTTCTGCCTTTTCTTTGTTGATCATTAATTCAGACACATGATAAACTCAGGCTAAAACAAGGTGGTGACTGCACTTATGCCTGTGAAATAAGATGCACTTATTCAGTTCTTTTATTTATTACAGGTGGGTAGTGACTAAATATAAATACTGATTTACTGTATTTAATTAGTAAATCGTAGTTTACGTGAGTAAGTATTAAAAAAAAAAAAAAAAAAAATCATTGTGCGGCTCTATGCAGTGCACCGCGTGCACATCGCGCGTGACAGACGTATAGATTATACGTACTGACGTACAAGACGTAACAAAACGAGAGAGGGAGATTTGCAACGGTTTTTTTGTTTCAGTTTGAGCAGTAAGAGCAGCGCAGTGACAGACTGAAAAAGGACAGTATCGGAACTACAGGTTCTTTTTTTTGTTCCCTCTCTAAACTTCGTGTTGCTCACAAAGTGCCTGTTGTCAGGAGACAGCGGGTGGACAGGAGCTAACCCAGTCAGTAGTTCAGCTGTACTCACTAGCTTAGCTGTGAACCAGACCAGGAGCCAGGAGGACTACAATATCTGCACCAGACCTGTGTACCTGCTCCGCCCTCAGACCCACCTGAGTCCCACACCGAACCGAACAGGACCACACAGACTCGGTAGGACCTGAGTTCATTTATTATCACACAATTATAGCCGGTTAGTTAAGATAAAGCAACTGGAGGAACGGGGGTTTGTCAAGAAATTCAATTATTTTACCATGAAGAAAACAACAAAACATCAGTCCAGGTGTTCAGAAAGAGCTGACAGATTAAAACTATAGATCAGAATCCAAACATACACAGTAAAAAATGACTGTAGAATTAACACCAAAAAGTTGTACAATTGCAACATAAAAAAACAAAACAAAACTGACAATAAAATGCAAAGTTGTATATCTGAAAAGATTTTTGTGTCAATGATTAAATCAAATATAGATGTAATTTTTAGAGGAAGAGTATGTGAACAAAACCAGATGTGTATGTAGAAATGATGTATTTCTATTGTTTTTAGAAAATAAAACTGTAAATTGAAAAACAATACGGTGCCGTTTAAACTGCAAGACCATAATGTTGAAATAACGGCCTATTTGCTTTTTTTCTCTCTTTTTTCTTAAATAAAGTTATATAAAAAAGTAAACATTTACAATTTAACATTTTAAACTTTTAAACTAATGCAGTGGTTCCCAACCTTTTTTGGCTTGTGACCCCATTTTAATATCACAAATTTCTGGTGACCCCGGACATTCAAAACAGAGACATTATTTTGTTAAAATTAATTTGTTTTTGATCATTTAATAATTTGTTATACTATGTTGCAAGTAGGGCTGCACGATTTTGGCAAAAAAAAAAAAAAAAAAATCCCGATTTTTTCCTCTAAAAACTCGATTTTCGATTTTGATTTTTGGGTAAAACTACAAAAGACAACAGAAGTCAGCATGTCGTTTTCGTGAGCAGCCCACAATGCTAGGCACTGCTCTGACCTCAAATCTGTGATGGTATCACGTGATGAACCCACAGAAGTTTATTTTTTCTTAATTAAATCTTTATTGAATGAAGTAGAGTATACAAACAATGTATACAACAAGAAAATAACATAAGTTTGCCAGGGGGAATACACTATAATACAATGTCCAAATCAGAGCAAATACTTATGTTTTTTATAGCCTTTTTGTTTCCAGATTTATCTAACAGCTTTAAATAAAGTTCAACATCTTTCAAAAAATAAATAATATTTGGTTTTGTGTTACAGAACTTACATTTGTGAATGAAAAATTTAGCAAGTAAGAGGACTAAATTAATTATTTAAAATTTTTATATATATATATGTGTGTGTGTGTGTGTGTGTGTTGTTGTTGTTTTGTTTTTTTTTAAATTTTATTTATTTATTTTTTTTTCCTGGGTATCTGGGCCCACAGAAGTGATACCAATGTAAGTCAGTGACAGGCATCAGTCGTGCGTGTGTGCGTGGACCAGGTTAATTTGAGTGATCCACATGCGGTTCTATTTAAACTGAGGGATCCGTGCGTGGAATAGACTGACCCAGGACACGCTGGAGGGATTCTATCCCTGGAGCTGGTGGATGTGTGTGGGCACAGGGCTGTCTGGGCTCCTCTGCTGAGGCTGATGACCCCGAGACCCGGACCCGGATCGGAAGAAGACAGTACGGTACGGATCCGGGACAACGTAAGATGAGTGATCCGCATGCAGTTCTATTTCAGTTGCGGGATCCGTGCGTGAAGCCACGGCTTACATTGCTATAAGTACTGCGGGCTCATGAACACATTTAAAGTCCGGTCATTGCACGGACTTCTGTGACAGACCGCTGTCACTGATAGGAGGAGGAGCCTACGGGAGCCCGCAAGCGCACGGCCCGCAGGCACGAGAGAGATGAAATCGATTTTACGATTTCCCTTTTTTAAAAATCGTCCTAATTAAAAAATCCGATTTCGATTTAAAATCGATTAATCGTGCAGCCCTAGTTGCAAGTAAACATTAATTTTAGATGACATTTAGTCTATATAATGTATATTATTATGGACGGAGGCAGAAAAGCCAGATGTAGATTACTGCACAAAGAGAATTTTATTTTCCTTGGTCAGGATATGTACAGTCAGTCCATCTTGGATTTACAAGGCTGACAATTAATGCTGAACAAACAAGAACTCAAACTATGAATTATGAAAGAGCTGCAGCATCTGAAACCGACCACAATGAACATTTGACAGATAAACAGTACCACAGTGCTTCAGTTTGTCCTGTCTTTTATGTATTGTAGTTGTCTCTGTCAACTCACCATATATTTTTATAAGCAATTTCTTTTTTTTTTAGTCAGTTACTAGAAATTTCAGGTGACCCCACACAGGGTCCCGACCCCAAGGTTGAAAAACACTGAACTAATGGGTTGATAGAGTTGGTAGAGTGGCTTGTCCAATAACCAAAGGGTTGGTGGTTCGAAGCCTGGCTCCGACTGTCCATATGTCTAAGTGTCCATTAAAGACACTGAACCCTAAATTGTTCCCAGTAGAACCTGGTGGCTTTGGGAAGCACTTTGGACACCATGAAGGTGGATAAACTGTGCTAAATAAGTGCAGTCCATGTACCATTTAAATCCAATGTTAAATCTACATCTTTAAAATGTTAACTTTACATGTTACTCCGTAAATATGTTTACAGTTGGATGTGTTTTTTACAGTATTGTTCTGGAAACCACAGCTGCCAATTTTTTTCTGTAAAAACAACAGGATTTTTTTTACAGTGTATAATTGTCAGTCTTCACATAATGTCTGTTTCCATTATCCTCAGGTTTGTCCTCATATGTGTCACGCATTATAGACTGGTCTGTAGATAA
>NC_043973.1:31385939-31453439 GCF_902148855.1 Sphaeramia orbicularis
AAGACAGACAAATCCATTGGTGTCATTGCAGGGCTTTATCAACCATTTACCAAAGCCAAATGTTGGATTACTGGTCATCAAAACACAGTCTTCCTGATGAGGGACAGAGGTGTGATATTGTAAGTTTAACTTCAATGTTGACAGGATTAAAACTTTGAATTGACTCTTTCACTTGGTGATAAACTCTTCGATAATTAGGTGGCTATCATCTTGAGAAAAACAAAAGTAATAATACAAAAAACAAATTTTACCTCATTCCATCTTTGATAAAAGCTTCCCGGGCGACGTTTGTGTTTCTAAAAAGATTGTCAGAAAACATAATTTTAAAATGTATAGTGTCAAAAATACTTTCCTTCGGTTTAAGACAGTGATCAGTGTGTGTACGTACAGCATAGCCCCAGTTGGTGTATTTTCTTGGTTTTCCATCAGTCCAGAAAAACTCATCTTTTCTTATACTGTGCAAACCAATCCACAGGTCTGAGTTGGCCATTTCAGCCATTCTGGTGATCAGGAAAGCTACACAGCAAGTGAAGAAAACAGAAACTTTTGTTATCCTACTAATGTTTAATCAATGGTGTATCCATGCATATACTTTATTAGTACTACGTTTATTTCAATAAAGTTTGAAGTAGTAACAAAATAGCAGTAGTAATTTAACTGCATTTCTCAGTAAGTTGACAGAAACATGACTTTTTCCTAAATTAAATAGGTTTTCAGTAGTTAAGCACATTTAGAGACCAAGTAATGCAGTAGCCTTTGCAAAAGTTAATTTTTTCCTAGTAATCCTGAACGCAGCTCAATCACAGTGGAATTTGTGAAATGAGTAAAAGTAAAACCAAGGATAAGTGATAATACCAACAGTAACTGATAGTCAAGAGTCACAACAAGAGAGAAGAGGAGAGTTTAAATGATGGGAACATGACAGAACCTGCAACACTGAAAACGGAGAGGAATTGACATGACTTTAACTGAAAGAGAAAGATATAAATTCTCAAGCATACTTTGTAAAGTTGGAAAAACCTGCTCACAACTCTCATTCAGGGTATTCCCAATTAAGCCACACAACCATCACCAACCCAGCTAATAAATACCAATAAACTACATATTGATTTAACTAAGTTTTATTTAAAGTCAAAAAAAGTCAGAACCAAAAGACTAATTTTAGATATAGATGACCCGACATTGTTTCACGCAACTTTTCCAAACTTCAGTGTTGAAAGGAGTAGAGCATTAGAGTTACGTTCAGGTCACATCTGACAAAATCTGACCAGCGACTGATTATTACATCTGTCAATCACATATTTAACTCCACTACCTGTCTGAAAATACTTGATACATGATTAGATAAAATCAGTTGTCAGACAAATCCATTTAATTATGCAATTTTTGCCCAGTGATGCTGAAAAAACTCCAAGCATGGCAGCTTTAATGTGGAATAACTGGTAGTATAGGTCACTTTATTTTCCAAATAACCTGCCCATCACTGCTTATCTGCAATTATATGTCACATAGTCAAACACTGATATTAAATCTGTATTTATTTTTGTAAAAGTCAAACACTGATACTAAATCTGTATTTATTTTTGTAAAAGTCAAACACTGATACTAAATCTGTATTTATTTTTGGAAAGAACCAGTGGAACAAACCTTGCACCTGTCTGTTAGGAATAGAGACCAGATTGCCTCCCATGGTAATGCATTGCTTCCGTGCTTCCTCCCAGCTGGTTTTCCGGTTCGTAATGATATTATAACACTGTGGATGAGAGGCATTGTGATGACACGCCGAAGATGTTTAAGTAGCAAAAAAAAAAATCTGAAATAACGTTTTTTTCCTCCGTTGGCAGTGATTTCTCACCTTAGAGCCAAATTTTCGCCATTTAATTGGGCATCCACCTTTAGGAGCAACTGTGGGGGCAACGGTGGTGTTAACGGGTGCTGAGCCACTGCGTTTACAAATGGACTGGTACTCTTGGCCACAGTTAGAAGAACTCCAGAAACCTATTGTCACAACAGACATACAATGAGAAAAATTTCACCATGGACATTTTCCATGCTTTTATTCAGAACAGCTCATTCCCTTTGCATGTATTTTTCGCTCACCCATGTAATAAGTCATAACAACACAGTTGTCATCAAACGTGTCAGTCTTTGGTTGATCTACATCCCATCTTGTTAACTCCACCGAAGAACCATCCAACCACCTTCAAGTATACAAATTATTAGAATCAGTAGAATCCCTTTTCCATAGTTTCTTCAACTAGTTAACATTCCATTAAATGTAAAGCAAATTTCAACAGCATTTTCAGAAAATCAGCACAAGAAGCTGCACACACATTTGGCGCTTCATCATCTAATTTAAAAGTCTGCCTGTTTGATGGAGTTGTTCATACATGAACATAGGTATTTTGACAAAAGACAAAGCTGCTTTTAGTTTTTGACTCCAACATTGAACCAAACTGCACAATCATATACAGTGTCTGTGAAAATTATGGAAATGCATAGTCTTTTATTATTATTGAGACACATGCATACAAGTATTCTGTTGTTTAAAACTCTTCCAAGGTATGTCAGATGGTTCTAATGGAATTTATGTTTGTTTCTTGTTATTGGTTCAATGAATGCCGCAGTCTGACAATTGTTGAGATTATTTTCTGAGAACTTTCCCACCTCTCACAAGTGTAAGTTTAAGTTTTCAAAAATTTAGTTCAGACTTCCCTGGCCCCAACCGCTAAATGGAAATGTGTTGTGTACATATTTATTTATTTCTTTAAGTTTATTTTTTTCTGTTATTTTTTATTGTCATCCTCATGTTTTTCTGGGGGTTATTTGTGTATCTGGCATCTAGTCAATCGAGAACAACTGGACTAAACTGTAAATACATAAAGAAATTAACTACTCCAACATCCCCAGCTGTAACACCAAAATACTGTTCACACTTTGAAATTCCACTCACTAAATATACTCCCTTTTAAAACTTAAATGGAATGATTCTTTGACATAAAATATAGCTCCCCTGCCCTCCAGTGATTGACACTCACCAAAATGATCCATCAAGATCCACTGACATGCCGATATAATAGTACCCATAGTTTCTGGATATCTGCAAATACAATTATCTATTAGTATGTATCATATTTAAATGTACCTGCTTCTTAGAAATCCAAAAACCTACCAACCTGTTTCCAAACAAAGACGTTCTCAGCTTCGCTGGTAAATGATACTAAGTCACCATGTCTATTCCGACAGTACTGGCGAGCATCTTCCATGGCCATTGAATATCTGTTGATGTAATACTGGTTTCCTCCCCATTTAATCCAGCCATCGTCTGTTGTCTCATACTCTGCAAATATTTTTGAAACAGTGGACAGGATTACAGAAAATTAACTTGATTTTTTTAATTTAATTTGGATACAGCTCATGGTGGTTTTCATTACTGATTCATCTGCTGATTGTGTTGTCCTTTGATACAGGAATTGAATCGGCTATAAAATGTAAGAAGCCCATTTCTTACAACATAACAGTAAGTACTTCACACACTTGTTGGTGAACTAAACCATGTAAAAGTCCAAAACCCAAAGATGTAGAATGCAAAAGAAACCTGGTGTTCGCTGTTATAATATCTGAATCTTAACTGTGTAACTAAGTAGGAGTTGGTAACTGGAGCCAATGGATAAAATTACAAGTTCATTTCCATTGAAGCAGCTGTCAGCAGTTTACCTGTATTTTTATGTTTTAGTCTTGATGTATTTGTGTCAAATTATTCAGCAAGCACTCACCTGTTGCAGTAATATTTGGAGGGGGTTTTGGAGTCACTCCTGTAAGAATAAAAAACATGTGTCATGTTGGAAAAGAAACAAAATTGTTTATTGAGTCTGTATGTTTTCTATAGATTTAACTATATCATAAAACAAGTGGCTCATTGGACTGTTCACAGTTTCCAGGTTTCTCAGGGATATTGGCCATATATGAAACATATGTTAATTTGCTGTTTGTTATTTATTTATGTATTATTTATTAATTATATGTGATTAAGGTCATTTTGGGTGACTCAATTTATGCTTGGACAAAGAGGAAAAGAACGCTTATACTTTAATCAGACTTTCCTGGTTAAAGATTAGTTACATTCCGTAGAGACAAATGTAAGCATTGGGTTAGTTTTGCCAACATTACCTGCTCGAATCTGACACAACCAGTCATTGTAACTTTCACAGTTGACGTCATTCCAAGACCCAGATTCATCCCAGTTATATATTCTGAATTCAACACAGTTTTCAGCATTATTAAAGTTGTTTGGCTCTCCTTCCTGCCAGTGTTGGAAGTTAACCTGTTATAAAATAAATACATGAATTATGTTTTTGCAAATGACAAACAAAAAAGACAGATTGGTCCAATTGTGTAAAAAGTTAAAATAACAAACCGGGGTTCCATCAGACCATGCATAACCAGAATTCGGGTCAGGAATATGTAGACCAATCCAGGCTCTTCCATGACTGTGGAACAAAATATGTCGGTACATATTAGTACAACCCTGCTGTGGTACATGCTACTTAATCATCATTTATTTGGTCACGTACTGCCTAAGGTTGCACCGATCTGATATTAGGATCGGATATCAGCCCTGATATCAACATTTTTGCTGGATCAGGGATCTGTAAAAGCAACCAATCCGTAAGATCCTTCCCACTTTAAATTTTTGTGACATGGGCTACGTCATGCATGCAGAGAGTTGAGTGGAGTTGTTGCAAACACAGACAGGCAACACAGAGCGAACTAAGGGGTCTGTGATTTGGAGGTATTTCAGCCTTACTACACCAACTAGCTCGATGGCAGTTTGTAATGCTGGTAAAGTGAATGTTGCCAGGGGTGGTGGTAGCACTGCCAAATACAACAAAACAAATTTAATTAAGCACCTGCAGAAGCACGATGCAAAAGAGCAGGAGGAATTCCAGCAGCTCAACAGATCAAAAGGAGCTGCTGCTGCTGGAGGTAGTACACAGCTAACGTTGGAAGATGTTCTGTATGTTGTCCCCCTCTAGGAACAAGAAATAATAGCCTAACTGATTACTACTACTACTACTACTGCTACTACTACTACTACTACTACTACTGCTACTAATAATAATAATAATAATAATGCAGTCAATGTCTTACTGTATGCTGCATTTACAAAGATATTACTGATAAACTACCAGAACTCGTAGAACTCTTCAACTATGCAGTGTGATTCAATCAGTAGTCCAATAAATTATGCAATACATGTGCGGCCAGAATATTTCTAAAGTTATTATTGTATTCTATTTACTTTTACTCATTAATTTGTTCTCTGTAAATAGTTATATTCACTACTTTAATACAGCAAGAGGTATGAGTTTTTATGTTGCATCTTGTGATTTTAATTTTAAGGTTTACTGTATTTAAGTAGTTTATACCGTCCCACACGTAGTTCAGCTGAGTTATGAATACTGAGCAGATCCCCTCCAATGGCCCTGCAGTAATCCCTGGCCTCAAACCAGGTCTTTTCCTCTGAACGTGGCCCTGTAAAAAACTTAAGCACATAACAAGAAGTCATAAATCTGTATAAAGCACAAATTAACATGAAACTCTTTTGTTTTTGCACTGGTTAGTATTCCACTGATGAAGATATGAAGCCAATAATATTAAAACGTGTTAGATATTATAGATACTATACTATTATAGATAGAAATAATGTAGACAACCTTTCAGATTTTAAAACAATCAGAATACAGGGTGGGGAAGCAAAATTTACAATATTTTGAGGCAGGGATTGAAAGACAGTGTATGACCAATTAGTTTATTGAAAGTCATGAGAATTTATTTGCCACAAGAAAATTGACATAATAGAAAATGTTTTTATTCTATGTGTCCTCCTCCTTTCTCAATAACTGCCTTCACACGCTTCCTGAAACTTGCGCAAGTGTTCCTCAAATATTCGGGTGACAACTTCTCCCATTCTTCTTTAATAGTATCTTCCAGACTTTCTCCTAATAGTTTTGCTCATAGTCATTCTCTTCTTTCCATTATAAACAGTCTTTATGGACACTCCAACTATTTTTGAAATCTCCTTTGGTGTGACGAGTGCATTCAGCAAATCACACACTCTTTGACGTTTGCTTTCCTGATTACTCATATGGGCAAAAGTTTCTGAAAAGGTATGGATAATAGTGTTAGGTATGATTATGACATCATTATATGTTTGGTTTCAAAACAATTGACGTAGTGCCTGCTGAGAAAAAACAACTAAATGTTCATTGTAAATTTTGCTTCTCCACCCTGTACATCTTAAGCTCAGCTTTTTACCTTGGAGCAGTAGTTTCTTGTTCCTATTCGATTCCAGTCTTCTGCACATTTGGGAGGAGTGACAGTGGGAGGTACAGGGGTTAGAACCGCCCCCTCTGCCAGGTGTTTGCAGATGTATTTCTCTGTATTGGTGCATGGCAGCAGGTCCCAGAGTCCAGCCAAAATCCCCGTTGTCATTGCAACACAGCCCTGTTGGTAACCTTGAGTTGTTTGGATGGAAAAATGGTTAAATGGTACGTCAGCATGTAGTGCTGCAACAACGAATCGATTAAATCAATCCAAATTGATTCATAAACAAGTTGACAATGAATTCAGTCGATTCGTTGGGTCTTGAGCATGTAACAGAGGAAAACACAGATGAGCATGGCTGAGGCTTGTGCCAGGGCCGTCCTGTTTGGCTGAAATGTAGTGTGCCATTTATGTACCAAAACTTGAATATGGAGAAAAAATGGCCAAAATCCCACCACGCAGTACGCTTCAGGAAAACGGGGCTGCTGTGGCCACCGGGAACATAATATAAACCTATTTTAAGATAGCCTACGTGTCGCGATTACTTTCGCCCGCTAGCTAGTTAGACACTATTGTTATAGTTATGTTTTCATCTATCTCCGTTTATTAGGCCACCAGACTAACGTTACCTATCACACAATACATACAACGCTAGTTTAATCGCCTATAACCGGAGCTGGTTGAAGACTATAGCTTGCTAGTCTCTAGCCATAACAAGTCTAGGTAGCAGACTAGTGCTTGCTAACCTGGGGCACCGTAAAGGGGGGGTGAACTGGACAAATTCATGGGGCCCCGCATTCCCAGGGGGCCCAGTGGACATAGGTTAGAAGTTGTGAAAATTTCATGTCAGCTCCGTAGTAAGCGAGAGGCATAGAAACTAGGAGTCGGACGTCCAGAGTTAAGTTTCACTTTCAGTATCACACCAGTTATGGTAGTTGTGGCACTTATGGAATGCACCCCCACGTATATACCTCCCGCCCCCCTTCCTTCTTTTCTTTTGTGCTTATCTGATGAATCAATTAGTTATTAAAATAATCAACAGATTAATCAATTATTAAAATCATTGTTAGTTGCAGCCCTATCAGCATGTGTGTTTTTTATGTGGGTGGGAGGTGACTTTTCACTTCATTCATAAATATAGGCCTACCAGTTCTGCCCAATAGAGTATCATATGACCATGTATTCACAAAGCTAATCAAATCACCATCCATATATCTTGCCAACAGTAGGTGTGTTTCCCCTTCTGATCAGAAATGTAGAGGATCTTTGTTTCACCTCCACTTGACCGTAAACAATGGGTGTATGTCAAAACCTGGAGTAAATCATGCAAATTACATTCATTTTGGAAATGCACTATATGCTTGTCTTGAGACTCCTCATAATAAAACTGAAATAATATCAGCATTTCTCACAATTCTTAATTGGAACGTGCTCCATGCATATTTGGAATGTCTAAGTAGAATGCTGTTTACATGACACCTGTTAAATTCAGAATAATAACTGAATAATAGTGTGCATGTAAACATACTCAGTATTGTTGACAGTCATTCTTATATCTCACTGATAATTTCCATACCTGGCATTTCGGAGTTCCAGTGAGTAAACCTCACTGTGTCTGTGTTTGTCCACACAAACTCATCGAGGTTTTTCTGGTTGGAAAGGCCGAGCCAGAAGTATTTCTCTGGTCTCATTCCCACCAGGCTGACAAGAAACGCATTATCCACCCTGGAAATATTTACACAAGTTTCCGTTTTATTTAAATTTTTTTTTTTTTTTACATGTATTTACTTATGTCATTGCATTAAATTACAATATATAAAAATATATAGGATAAGCAGAAGTGTTTACTTCACAAAACACTCTTACCCATTAGCGACATCGGCCAAATAGGACCCTGAGCTCTTGCAGTCCTCTTTAGCATCATCAAATGTTTTGGTTTCTGTCCCTATGAAGTAACAGTAGGAGCCATGTCTCTTCCACATCTGGAATGATAGAGGTAGAGCACTGATTAAACACTGATGATTTTGCCATGTATTGTTAATAAGAAACATTTTATTTATCCTTTTTTCACTTCTTTTCACTCACGGGTCTGCAGCCGACGTCCACATCTACTTCATCCCCGGTGCGTTCAGTGGAACTCTGCTTCATACAGATATAACCATGTCTTTCATCACAGGAACGATCAGCCCAGTTTCCATTCTGCAAAGGAAAAATATATTCAAAAAAACTAACTACATTTTTAAATCTCAAGCTCTGACATTTCATTAGACTTTATTATATTTTATTTTCTCTAAGTGCTGCATGATGTGGTGAAAGTCATTGAAATTATTGTGGACAATACTGTGATTTAAGTCTTCTTGCTTTGATATTAACAATTTAACCAATTTAACCTTATTTAAAAAAAACCCAAAACATTCAGTTAATCAGATAAACTTAACGTTGCATAAAAAATACAATACATGTTGGGACTTTGCATTTTTTTTACACAGTATCTTTCTCTGCTCATTGTCACTAAATCCAAACCATCACCAGACAACAGATTGTTGAGGTATTTTTTTTCTATTTCTGCAATTAGATCCTCTCAAATCCTAAATCTGGAAATTTAAATCGTAGCAGTTTTATGCAGATTAATAATGATCGCAGATTGAGTAACTGTGCAGCCCTATTCTTGATTGTATGATGTCCAGAATTTTCCGAGACACTGTGGGGGCAGACTGACACTTATTTTCACTTTCTTACAAAATAAATGGTAATTCTCTGTTTTTCTTTCCCCTATAAATAAGAAAAATACAATAACGTTAACTAGATACAAGACCTGAATAGAAAATGCTCTCCATCTCTTAATCCTTTATTTTTATTTCTGTGGTGTTTTGGGCCAGATCAGTTTAGAAAGTCAAATATCTACATATCTCAAATCCTGGAAAATGTTCTTTTTCTTCTTCAAACTTCCTGAATATATGAATATTCTGTGAGCGTAGTGTAATTTTGTTTTCTTTCTCACATCCGGTAGTAGGCCCTACTCTTTGTTTCTTTTATTTTGTATTTCTTCAGTTCTAAATAGTATCCATCAGTACATTGAACCTAAAACTTTTCCCAAAACTGCTGTACATTTATGTCCATTTATAGATGACGGTCCTCACCTCTCCTCTAATAAGAACACAGTCTTCTACATCACTGGAGACAGTTGGTTTCCCATATTCCCAGCTGGTGAAGCTGACAGTAGAATGATCGCTCCAGTCAAACAGTCCTTCTGTTCTCCTGTCATTAAAACCAATCCAGAGCTCATCTGTGGGTCCTGTAGATGTGGACAGTGGAGAATGGATCACATGTCACACAGTGGCTTTGACATGTCATAGTGTTAATAATGCTTTTTTTTGCTACAGTTATTATCTTTATACTGTATTTGCAAACATGACATAAAGGCAGACTATTTACAGGATCTGAGTGAACTTGGAAGAACTTGTCCTGACATGAATACAGATTTGATTATTTATCTAATTCAATCAAACTAAGTAAAGTAATGTATCAAGTGAAATAAAATGTAACTTTAGCTTAATGGACGGCTTTTCATCAGAAATTATAATAACATCAGGTCCTGCAAAGTATTGTTAAAAAAAAAAAACCAACAAACTCCCACCCTTACACATATTGTATCTTATTTTAGCATCGATCCATCTGATGTCATTATGTCTATGCGTGTGCTAATGTCAGAATATCAATTACCTCTATATATGTGCCAAGTCTGAAGTAAATTGAAACAAAAATTATGTTTTTATAAACATGTGAAATTTTGCCCATTATAAGCACATGGGAGAAGAAAAAAGATTTTAAAAATTCATAAACAAATTGAAACTTTGACCTACTGTTGTCAAAATGTATTGAGATCTATTCTGGATCACTGGCAATCTATAAACCAAATTCAGTGGGAATTCAGCCAATAGTTTTGCTGCTAGAATGTTAACAAACAAACATACAAACCGAACCAAAAACAATACCCCTTGCCTCCCCTTCGGGGGGACGGTGTAAAAAAAAATTTTAAAAAACCCAGACAAAATCCTGACATCAATGTGTTTCTTCAGTTTACTGTCACCATTTTCTGAAATCTGAATTGAAATTTTCCAGTACACACCGTATCCAAGTTGAGAGATGATAAAGCTTTGGTCCTCCACATTGCGGATGCTCACTAGATCCCCTCCTTCTTTGCGACACTCTCTCTGTGCATCAGTCCACGTCTGGACTGTGCGTTGAAGGTGGAAACAATGGCCGTTATACGGAATCCAAGGATTCGCACAAAATCCTTCCTCGACTGTTGATGACAGAACCAAGATGGATTTGAGTGACTAGTTCACAGTGAGTTTGTTACATAAGCTACGAGCCACAGTAGGGCAGAGAAGTGTAGGTTTGAGTTTGTTTCTGTACTTTGCACCGGAGGAGGTGGACTCCCTTCTTTATAGCAGATATACCCCTGTTTCCTGCCGCAGGTTGACGTTTCCCAGGTCTGCTGCCCGGTAGAGTCAAGAACTGCACAGTTGTGTCCAGGATTAGGCATAGGATTTCCTGAAACAATGATAACGCTTGGTAAGAACAAAAAATAAAAAATACTCCTCCTCATATAATAATATACCTCCTCATTTTTTTGGATTTGCTTTTCCAATAACTTTCACGCAAAGCGGGTTGTGTTTTTTGTGAAATCCAACTGATAAACAAACTGGCAGAGAGAAAAATACAACTATTCCTTTAAACCTGCTCCAACGCATTCTTGGCCACTAGAGGGCATCAAAACATGATGGAGACACTAAAGCTGATTTATCAAACTTTTGGCTCTATAATTCTACCTGACATGTAGATACATTTTTATTTATTCGAATGTTTATCACCAGGCCACCTAATAAATAAGATCCACTATTCACAAACTATTAGCTTTTGACCTGCTGAATCAAACTACTTCTGCCTAGAATGAAGAACTATGAAAGTTAGTCAGCGCTGCATGAATATAAACATTTCAATTCAGTGTTTTGGGTAGCGTCTGACAAAAACAGACAAAGAATGGAATGACATGTAGAAAAGCTGACTATGAATCAAATAAAATCATATGTTTTACTCATGTTGTGGTTCAAAATCTAATTATTTCCGCCGTGTGGTAGGTTTTTGAGAGCATTTATATGCATTTGCTGTTTTTCCACCACTAAAATATTTCTAACCATTTTTTTTTTTTTATCTTAAAGCCTTTTCTACTGAGTGAACCACTTACCAGCAGACCATCTTAAGTAACGGAATGGTCTCCCGTTAGTCCATTGCCAGCCATGGTCTGGGTCCAGAACCAGCCCGATCCAAAATTTGCTCTTCCCTGATCCCAGAATAACTGTAATGTGTACATGATTTTTGAGAGGGTGAGGAAAGTAAAAAAAAAAAAAAAAAAAGGGAAAAGGACAGATTAAGGAAATTGTTCCTCTTTTCACATTGTTCCTCTTTTTCATTGCTTAATAACAACTGCAGAGAAAATAAATCACAGTCCAACAGATGAAAAAGAAACAAACTAGTATCAAAACACAGGAATGGCAGCAACAATAACACATATCAATCACAGTCTTAATGAGGGTCAGTCTGATAATTAATACTGACCTATATTTATGTAATGACGCTGTAAAGTCAGGCTGAAAATACTGAGTGTGATGGTAGATGGTAGACAGTGATGTCTGATGGGACCTTTAGATTTTCCAACCAAAGTACAGAGGCTTCATATCAACACTGAACAGAATGGGTTACACAATCTGCTCAGAGTCACAGTGATCTTTGGAGTGGCTGTATAAGCAAACAGGACGCTGGTCTTCAGATTCTGCAGCTGTCTTTTCTGATTTTTTTTTACCCATAGTTTTTTTTTTTTTTTTTTTTTTTTTTACTTTTCTTAATTTTACTACAAACATGGTTAAACATATGTAACACAAACAATAGGATCAGGGAGTCACAACTTGGGGTAAAAATAAATAAATGAATATGCACTCTCACTCGCCTTGGAGTGGTTTTTGATATATAGCACTACCAAATGGACAGTAATGGTAATTATTTCAAAGGGCTCAGTCTTTTTTATCATCTTATTTCTAAAATGAAATGGGAAACTGCATAAAGGATACTTTTTTGCATTTTATTATCAGCTCTTTTTAAAACAAGGGTGAGAATTAAGATTAGAGGCTAAAAGACCATGTGTATATGGCCAATGTGCATGAAATATGCTTCATCTGAAAGGAAACATCCTGTAATTTCTGTGTTTAACATGTGGCTGAAACATATCCTAAACTAAATCTGTTTAAATCTGGCTCAAAAGAAGCATTTACCTTAATGTAGCCATCATTTTACAGACCAAATAAATAATAATAAACAATAATTTACTGTATTGTTTATTTAAATACTACTACTAATATTAGTAATAATGATAAATAGCAATAGTTTTTATTTAAGTGTCTTTAATTACTCAAGGACACTGTACACCTTTCAACAGTCAGTTAAACAATGGATAAAAACAACATACAAGTCAGATAACAGAAGTTCAGGACAGTGTAAATGTTTTCTAATTTTACATTATAAAAATCATTATTGAGTTATTTTCATATTAAAGTGATGTACTGATTTTTCCTGTTTAGAAACCAGCAGCAGTAAACATCCACCAGATGGCACCTTACCTGAGACGAATGCCTGTTCATTGGGGTCGGTGATACTGAGCAGGGAGGCAGTCTGCTGTTTGCAGCTGACGTCAGCCTGGGACCAAGTCAGAGCTGACGCTGCGTTCACCTGGTAATATGCTCCTGTAGCGAGGTTTCTCGTCCAGGTGTCTGTGGCTGGACATTTAAGAAAAAAAAAAGCTTTTACTTTCCAAAAACAGTTCATCACATCCATGCGATATAAAATATGAATATGCACTTGATTTGGTATAACTAAAATCAACACTTACAAGAACTCGGGCAGTATCCCCACAGTTCACGTTCAAATTTTGTTTCGACTGCACACCAGGCACGCTTTATTGAGGAGTCGAAGGTAGTGCAGTCCCCAAACCACCGGTCTTTGTACTGGAAGGGAAACACGCAGGGCTTACCAAATGCATTTCCGTCGATGGTATACAGTTCTAAATGGGGGGAAAAGAAGGTCAGTTAAAATGATTTTTTGTTTCAATTCAAATAAAATGATTCTGCAGAAAGACAGATCATTTATCCTTCTGTAGGACAGGTTCTAAAGTGTCCTGACCTTTACCTTTTGTTTATTCCAGGCATGAATCTAATAAGGAGATATTGGATCCATCATTTTAATGTCTGTGACTGGTTGAGAAAGTATAATCCCTAAAGCTCGGTTTTTAACCTGCACATGACAGATTCTAAGTAGTTGAACCATCACATGTGGCTTTAGTTTAAGGTGATGTAGTAAAAGTAAACCTGTCATTTCATTAGTTCTGTTTTCTATTACTGTGTATGTATCAGAGGACTTAGGTTTTTGTGCTTTACCTCTGTACGTTCTTGTGCAAGGGCCGCTGTTTGTCCCTGTGATGGTGAGGTAGTTCTGTTGGTCGACGGTTTTGGAAAGGACTACTGACTCGTCTTCTTGGACCTTGATGTAGTACTGCTGGCCCTTGAGGGTGAGCAGCGTTTCATTCCTGCATTCCCATTTTTGGAGCGGACTCCTGTCGTCACAGTCATAGAGATTGACTTCACTCCCCACGCTTTTGCCCTGCGCTCCAAGGCACTTTTTAGTTGAGGTCACAAAAAGACGATTCCCCGATGTCCAGCGAATGTCGAGACATCGGGTTAATTTTTTCACCAAACAAAAACCAGTGGCCCTGTTAGTGAGTGTGAAGGGTGAATCTGCAGACAAAAGAGATGTGCACAAATCTGTATCAATAGTCAGAACAGAATAATACTAAAAAACAAACACTCAAGGTCTGGAATGTCATGTAAAAGTCCTGTCTCACACGTTTATCCAAAGTAATATCAGGGTTCTTGCAGGGTCTTAAAAAGTCTTGAATTCACAAATCTACCTTAAAAAGTCTTAAAAAGGTATTAAATTTGATTTGGCAGGTCTTAAGTTATGTTGCCATAAACTTGTGTGCTGTATTGTGTTTAAATGAAACTGGGAAATGTCCAGACTAGAAAGAAAGTAACATTAGTGTACTCAGGTCCACCCATTCCAATCAGACAACATATTTTGAAATTAGGAACCAATTATCACAGCACATTCAGTTCTGTCTACAGCATGTATGAAATATTCAATCCCTGCTGATGTAAAAAAAAATTCCTATAAATAAATATAAATAAAATAAATAATAATGAAAGAATGATACAAATAAAAATACATTTTTCTATGTATTAGTAGTCACAAATTTTCCCCAGTATGGCCGTGAAATAGGCATTAAATTCTGTTTGAAATAGTCTTAAAAAGGTCGTAAAAAGTCTGAAATATAACTTGTAGAAACCTGTAGGAACCCTGTATTATCACTGCCAGAAGTAGAATTAAATTAGAGCTCCTCTCACTCTAAAAGACTTTTTCCTGTTAAAATGTACTAGATGAAAATGTCAGCAGGAAATTCTTGAAACAACAGTGGATTTTTTACAAAACTGTTTTCAGTTATTGTCCTAAATGATAATGTCGTTAAGTGGCTGTGGCTACAGTTTGACTAAACAAACGTAAACCAATGCAAAGAACATAACTCACTGAAAACAAACCTACACAGCACAAACCTGCAGGAAGCTACAGACAAAGGCCTTCCATGCACAATATATCACACTTAAAAAAAACAAATAAAAAGCTTGAGCGTATACCCTACCATTCAGTGTCGAACATTGAGCTGCAGGGATAAAGAGCACAAAGGCTGCTAGAGTTATCCTTTGTGCAGCCATTCTTCTGATAAATCTCACTGCAGAAAACATCATCCATGCATTGCAAGCAGAGGACTTATGAGCGTGACCATGAAATACGAGCGAATCTTAATACCACTGACACTGAGATTTTTTTTCCTCCTTCATTGAGAAAGTGTCATGTTTCTGATTGGCACACTTCAGTATTTTGCTACTGGTTAGAAATGGGGGGTTGAGAAGGAAGTAGGGGCAACACTGACACAAACGCACACTTTTTAGCTTGCACGGTTTTCACAGTCCTAAAATGGCAAAAAGACGAACCGTTCACTTCCTGTCCAAAAAAAAAAAAAAAAAAAAAGCATTGAGCAGCTTTGTGCTAAACATGTGTCGGATGACTCAATGGCTTTGCTGACTTTGATGCACGTTTCTGTATGAAGTCTGATGTAGGCATAACCTTAAAGGCAGCAGTAAGTCTAAAACAGTAATTACTGAGTGAGTTTTTTTTCCTCATCTAGTGGTAAACTTGCAGATTGCAACCGTTTGAGTAATCCCCCTGCCCTCTCCCACAGTGGCTCCAAAAATGTGTAACACTTAGAATAAGTATTTGTTTTGTTCTTTCTAGGTTTTTTAGTTACGGTGATTATAACTTTGGTCCACACTCAGACATATATTGGCCAGAAAAAGAAAAAAAAAAGTAAAGAAGCTGAGAGTGTGCCTTTCCATAATTACTGCAGTGTTTTATATGTTTCAGCTGCAACAGGTTCTTTAACTCTAACTGATGCGGTGAGTAGCTTCTCATTTCTGAAACAACCATCAGTTTGATATAGAGCATAAATACTGGACTGTGTTTCAATGGAAAAAGGTCATGTGGTCTGATGAGTCCAGATTGAGCCTGTTCCAGAGTGATGGGTCCATTAGGCTGAGAGAAGAGGCAAATGAAGTGATTACATATCATTACAGTACAAGCCTATGGGGGCAGTGTTATGATCTGGGGTTGGTTCAGTTGGTCAGGTCTAGGTTCAGTAAAGTTATGTAAGTTCAGCTGAACCTGATTATACTGAATGACCAGGTCTGAACATCTGGATTTTTTTCTTCCCAGATGGTACAGACATATTGCACAATAACAGCGCCAGGATTTATCAGACTCAAACTGTGAAAGAATGGTTCAGAGAACCTGAGACATCACGCTGTGTATATTATATTAATCTGTGCAGACATCAACGTAAACTACAACCTGATTGATTCATGAAGGCAAACAGTCCTAGGGCAGAAATTACAGCCTTTTTCCCTAGATTTGTATATTGTCACATTAAATATATTCATTTGAAACGTATGTTTTGCTTTTACTACTGTGTTCAAATAAGTTTAAAGCATTCAAATGAACTTTAATCACATACTGGAGCGAAGCTGTGATGAGCTATTTGAAGAGTTCCAGTGCAGCCCTGCTGATGATTAAAAGAACATTTTGTGCACTGAATGTAGCAACACAATATCCTGTTCAGAGCCAGAGATATTTACATGCTGAAGTTTGCTCTCCAAATTGTCTGTAACATCTATCATTGCATTTTGTATTTTCACTTCCTCTTTAGTTTTTCTCCTTTGTGGTACAGAGCAGATTGCTGAATATGATCCTGTGTTACTGCAGCGATTATTTTTGAAGATGTTGATGATAAACTTTATTTTGAACATAAGTAAGATTAAAACATAAGGTGAACAAAAGCCAAAAAGAAATTACAAATTTACCAGAACACTATTCCATTGTGGCTGTTTAAGCTTCAGCTGAGCTTGTATTGTCTTTCATCATTCTTGTTACTGAAGTAGGACTGAGTTGCTTTTAAGTTAAGTTTACAATTCTTAGTTTGTAGGGGTGTAACGGTGCACTTGTTTGTACTGATCCATTTTGGTTTGGGGCCTTTAATACAATATTGGAGGTGTACCAAATGAATACATGTAGCCTATGTGAAGAACTTCAAACACTCGCCTTAAGTTTCTACATGAACCTTGAAGCGGAACAAGCACAGTATGAGCAGGGTGGCTGCAAGTGGAACCCATGTGCAATATTTGATATCCTAGACCAGGGGTCACCAACCTCGGTCCTTGAGGTCTACTATCCTGCATGTTTTAGATGTTTCCCTCTTCCAGCACACTTGACGGTCATTATCAGGCTTCTACAGAGCTTGATGATAGGCTTATCATTTGAATCAGGTGTGTTGGAAGAGGGAAATATCTAAAACATGCAGCATAGTAGATCTCGAGGACCAGGGTTGGTGACCCCTGTCCTAGACAGACGTCTAAGCAGTCCACTGTAGCGGAATTTTAACTTCTTTATCTGATTCCCTTCTTTGTTCCCGTATCCTTTCCTGAATACCCTTCCCCACTACATGCTAACTTTCCCGAATACCTCCCACTGCATGCTAATTTTCCCATATCCTTACCCAAATCCCCCTAATGTGTGTGTAAATTTTCTTACAAGATAACAAAAGGTGACTGATTGTTAAAGCCTTGTGTTCATCATTCAATCAAAAGGCCCTTTGAGGAAACTGGAGGTGTCACTTGCAAATGCCACTCACCCTATAAAAGGTGGACCTTGTGAGAAGCTCTTTGTCTTTTCTTCACAATCGCCGCTCGTGTGCAGAACTGACCCTTCTTTGCAAAGAAATAAAATCTTGTCGGCTGGCAGAAGTCTCTATTTCATTATTCACCAGCAGCAGAGCAAAATTTCCGTAACACCACGCACCGTCCACATGCTGACGGTGAACCAGCATGGCAGCTCAGAGCAGTGTCACAGGTACAAAGCTAGAGTTGGAAGACTCTGTTCTCTCTAAGGACTCCAGTTTGGGAGCATTTGGGATTTCCTGTCAGTTTTGTCAATGGAGAGAAACAAGTCAACAAAACAAAGATCATGAAGATCGGTTATATTTCAGGTAAAACATCAAATTTGTGAAATTGGCCTCCACTGTACCAAAAACGTATCAAAAATGTATTGAACCGAAGACCTCTGTACCGAAAACATACCAAACCGAAATATTTCAATACCATTACACCCCTATTAGTTTGATTCATTTTGTGTCATTCATTGTAGGCCTGAAGGTCAAAGTCACAAACATCAAGGTCTTTTTTTTTGTTTGGTCATGTCAAACACATAGTGCTTTTGTTGCTTTCTTTTAAGTGGATTTACCACTTTCTCGATGTAGCACATACATTTAGTTCACACTGTTTTGTCACGTTTGCTGAATACATTTGTTAATTATCTTTCTTAAAGTGTTTTTACTGATAGTAATTATAATAATTCATTTAAAAAAAAAGCAAAATATCACTCCTTTAACATGTCTGTAAGCAGACATTTAACACTAGCTCCCCTGTCAATTGGTTAAAACTCATCAAAAACCAATGATTCACATCACAGGAACTTCTTATGTACAGTCTGTATATTCAACTGTATTTCCAGAAAAACACTGAAACCTTTGCTCAGGAATGTTGATAGCGTACTGTATATGAGATGATGTCATTTTCTGTTTTATCAGCCAAGTGTGAAGTCAACTTACTCAAAAATCAGTCAGAGAATTACAGGGATTCAAGTTATTGTCATGATTTTTGCTCTTCTTTTGCAAAATACTTGAGCACAAGTAGGAAAACTGTGTTGGGTTTTATCCCTGAGCTGTAAAAATCAGACAGGGTCCAGTAAAGCTGTTAATATGAACACACAGGCTCAAATTGATGCACCTTTTTATAACAGTTAGTGGTGATTCATATGTGACTTTATAATAAAAAAGCAGAATCTAAATGTGTAGTCTTTCATATTAACCTCAGCTGTTCTTTAAACTGAAGAGTGGACAAATATTACAGTTGAATTAAGTAAAGACTCTGAAAGTCCTGGATCTCTGCTATCATATGGAACATCTATGTAACTCCGGAAAGGTAAAGATCTGAAGTTTTGCATTGATAAAGAATAAAAAAAAAAAATAACGTGCACTCAGAGTCATAAAGAGACCATAGACAACTTCACCCTGGACTTTGGGTTTGCAGATAAGCACTGACTTCCTTGGCTCCATAGCTGCACTCCAGGAAAGCACGCACAAGCTGTGACTCAGACCGTTACCTGGAGTACAGCTCTACCATACTCTAAGGATATTGCACGCTTTTGGATTTTCTTTCCATTTGTCATGTTGTTGCAGATATGAAGCAGTCATTCATCCTGCTTTTCGGTAAGATGTCATGGTGTATACTGGAATGAGTTTCCTTTTTTAACTGCTAAAATGGTCAAATAAGAAGTTTGGAGATAAGGAGAGGTTGCAGAGTTGTCACTGGCTTAAGTTACATTATGGTGAAGGTCAGTCCTGTTAGTTTTAAGATGCTGTAACAATAAAGAAATATACAGTAGGTTATCATTATGGGAAATACAGTTGTGGAAAAAATTATTCCACCACCTCTTGTTTTCTTCAAATTCTTGTTCATTTTAATGCATGGTACAACTAAAGGTAGATTTGTTTGGACAAATATCATGATAACAACAAAAATAGCTCATAAGAATTGAATTTTTAGAGCTGATATCTAGCCATTTTCCATGTTTTCTTGATAATAACCAAAATCACTTAATTTCTTACATCAATAGTTATGGCATTGTCCTGCCAAAAACAGTACTTTTAGGCATTCCATGTTTTCTTTTCTGTCTGTTTTATTCACATGATAAACACAGGAATTAGTACTTGACTGCACAATCATTGTTTTTGATGACTTTTGATGGTCTAATAATTTTTTCCGCGACTGTATAGCATTAAAGAAAATGATAATACCAGTGTCAAGACAAGTTCCAGACTTGGACCACAGTTGAAAAACATGGAATATGACTTTTTTTCTTTGCATTATTCTGAGCACACTGCATTTTTGTGTTTGACAAGTTGTCATTTTCTCTAAAGGGCCACATTTTCATGTAGTTTGTGGAAGAAACAAAGCATGTTAATTTTACTCATACACATCTGTATTTATTTTTATTGTATTTTATTTTATTGGTTTATTTAATAGGGACCATACATATTTCTGAACATTGTTGTATAAAAAATACATCCATGTAAATATGCCAGAATTAGTGAAAATAACTACTTTTCATCTGCAGTCCCTAGGCAGGTAACAGAGCAAGACTTAGAACAGCCAACAGTGATACATCACTCGTTCATTATAAATTAAAAATTCAAAAAATACATATAATGATGATGACATAGACATCATCAAATACAAACTTAACACCAGGACTGTGTGTGGTCACATTTTTCTCACAGATTCCTCACCTGTGGTTTCTTTGTAAAAAGTTTTCTTTGCAGTGTCGTTGCTCACTGTGTCCTCTTGTCCTGATGGCGGCTTCAACTGTACGTCTGGAGAATGTATCCCTCCAGAACTTGTGTGTGATTTTGAGGAGGATTGTGGGGATGGCTCGGACGAGGAGTTCTGTGGTATGTTGGCTCTTCTGCAAAACATTTTCAATAACATCATTAAACAGACACCAGTAAGTTTTACATATGCACTACTGTATTTGTTGGTGTGCAGAGAATCTTTAAATATTGTTGAGTGAAGTAGTGTAAGAAATAATAATTCTGTTGTATTTGTTGTTGTTGCGTCCATCCAATTTAAGGGTCATGTGACTTTGAACGTCATACTTGTGGTTGGAGAAGCACCAGCGATATCTCCTACCGCTGGAGTCGTCAGATGGCAAACGTCACCTCGATACCTGGACAGGACCATACCACGGGAAGTCCTTGGGGTAATCATTCATGTTATGATCCATCACTAACATTACTTTGTTGATTAATTTCAAATGGATGTAGTCGCATTTTACATCTGATAAAAGCTTTGAATAAGTCTTTTATTATATTACAAAATTTATTATCCTCCTGTTGGGTATTTGTCTGCTGGACACAGGACACGTGATGCAAATAGATGTTCATGAAGGAGCCAAACTGTTCCCAGATGCTATTTTGGAGTTCTCTGTTAACAGAACAGCAGCTCTGGGGTGTCGGATCAGGTACGTATGTTACGTTTAAGATTCTCAAGTATACATGTGTTACAATGCAGAACAACTATTTTGCTAGCTTGTGTGAAGAATAGAATAGAATAGAATAGAATAGAATAGAATAGAATAGAATAGAATAGAATAGAATAGCCTTTATTGTCATTGTGTGTACAAAGAAATTAGAAGTCCTGCTCCAGTCAGTGCAACAATATTAACAAAACACCAATACAACAGAAAAAAAGAACAGCGTGATTATGAAATTACAAAAAATAAAAGTAAGATAAGAAAACAGAATATTAATGTTAAAGTTTTAGAAAGTAAACATAAGAATAGAGCAAAGTGGTATAAAAAATTAAAGTGACAGTATGTGATAGTATGCATAGCTATGAACAATATTAACCATATTAACAGTATGTAGGCCTATGAAAACAGTATGTATGTGAACTACGGCTGCATGGTTAATCAATTTTAAATCAAAATGTTATTTAATTAGGACGATGTTTAAAAAAGGGTAATCGTCAAATCGAATTTCATCTCTTGTGTCTCAGGGTCACCATAGGCTCCTCCTCCTAACTGTGAGAGCATTCTCCACAGTCTTTGGTCTCCACACACTAGTACACAAAAGATGTTTGCTAAAGAGAGTGAGAAGTTTGTGGGTAAAAATAGCAAGAGCAAGTCGGTTGTGTGGAATTGGTATGGCTTCGAAATTTCCAATAAAGACCAAACCATTCCTTGCTGTAAATTCTTTCTGAAGGTGGTATCTGTCAAAGACAGCAGCACAACCAACTTATTTCAGCACCTCAAACATCATCACACACCAGAGTGGGAGCAGTATGTT
The DNA here is from genome assembly GCF_902148855.1 of Sphaeramia orbicularis. Taxonomy (NCBI): domain Eukaryota; kingdom Metazoa; phylum Chordata; class Actinopteri; order Kurtiformes; family Apogonidae; genus Sphaeramia; species Sphaeramia orbicularis. The sequence continues at coordinate 31,407,946 of NC_043973.1, forward strand.
GCATTGTGGGCTGCACACGAAAATGACATGCCAACTTCAGTTGTCTTTTGTAGTTTTACCCTAAAATCGAAATTGAAAATCGAGTTTTTAGAGGATAAAAAACAGGATTTTATTTTCGGCCAAAATTTTGCAGCCCTAATATGAACAGTATATACATGAACAGTATGTAAACCTATGAACAGTATGTATATGAACAGTATGTATACCTATAAACCCAAGTCTATAAATATGTCCTTCATAAATAGAAGACTAAATGTGGTTGATCATTTAAAATCTTTCAGCTTCTGGTATCATATCTATGACACATAAATAGAAGACTAAATGTGGTTGATCATTTAAAATCTTTCAGCTTCTGGTATCATATCTATGACACGGAGTCCTACCCATCTACTTCTGAGTTCGAAGTAAAAATGGTCAGAGACTCAGTTGACAATGTCTTGCTGGAGATTTCTGAGAGTAAAACAGACGGTTGGGAGAATGCCACAGCTTTCATTGGTAATCAGCCAGGAGGATACAAGGTGAGTAAAATTTAATCACAATCACCACTCAAAAACAGTCTTATTCTTGTTTACACAGAAATAAAAGATTGAAGGATAGAGTTAAAAATATACTTCCAGGGAGAGGCAGGACTGAGCCTGAGGAATCAACACATAGGTGACTTTACAAGATGCCTCCATCAGACCCAACTCCAGCCTTTATTCCTTCCCACTGACCATCCTTTATGAATCCTTGATTTAGTAACATTTTGGCCACTTATACAGGGAATCCTGACCACATACTTTGCTTTATAAAGATACAGAAACAGTATAGGAGTGATATTTTTACTTTTTTAAATGGAATTATGCATTTTAAAACATTTCCCTGTGGTCTGTATAAAGTGTAAATGCTCTGCTTGGGTCTGAATTCTTCATTAATTCAACTCCACAGGTCCATCTTCAACCCTATTTCTGAGTAATGACACCGGAAAGGTCATTTTGAGCGCTGGCCTTTTAAATGCATATGACCCCACCCCCTCCAGGTTATTGGCTGTGCTGCTCTGTCCTGTTCAACCAACAACTGAACATTTTAGGTAATCAGATTGAAGTTTGGACATATTTTCAGTATGGACTACAACCACTGCTGCTGACAAACAATTATGGCGTAGAAATATTCGTCGGAAGTCTTGACCTTATATGTGCAAATGTGACCTAACTAATTATAGACGAAAAAAATTAAGCAGGAATTGATACGGATTGTAGAAATCCACTCGATTTTTGCCGGAATGAATATAAAGATAGCTTTCCAGCACCTGGAGGGTTCAAATTCAAATTTTTTGAACTATTAGCATCTAAATACACAAATAAATGTACCAAAGACTAATTAAAAGTGGGTTTAGCAAAACATGACCCCTTTAAGATATCATCATCACAACAGTGCCATCCTCATATCATTTTTACAGATGGTGATATTTGTCCTTCAAAACTAACAGAAAAACCTTTTTGTTTCCACAGCTGCTGTTTGTGTTCACTCGTCCATTTGGGAGAGACAAGGACGTCATGTTGGATGACATCACATTTGACAGCTGTGGAGAGGGAGACGTCCCTGCAGGATCAGACCAACTCTCATGTGATTTTGAAAAAGACACCTGCTCATGGTATCATGACTACACCGCCAGCCTTTTATGGAAAAGACGTATGAAGGACTTTGGTAATGAAGTAGAAGGACACGGTGAGAATTCATTTTAAATAAGTATAATTTAAAGAAGTGATATAATAATATAGACTACAGAGCAGAAATAAACTACAAACCACTAGTGACTACCCCTCCCACAACCCTGTGTCTTATACTGATTGAAATCATTTCACCAATAGACTTCTACATTAAATTAACTGTATATGAACAAGGTAAACAGACAGAATGAAACTTTATTGTAGTCCCTGTTCTTTTTTTTAATAATGTAAACATTCTCTTACATATTAATGAATTAATTTACAAGTTCTTAAATTACCATCCCAAGTCCAAAAAAGTTGGGTATAAAAACACAGTGCATCGATTTGCAAATCTCATAAACCCATATTCTATTCATAGTAGAACAAAGCAAACATACAGTCACGGAAAAATTTTTTAGACTACCCTTGTTTTCTTAATTTTCTGTAGAATTTTTTTTTTAATTTTACAGTTTTAGAAAGTAACATAAGAATAGAGCTAATTGCACTAAAAAATTAAAAAACAGACAAAATATGAGTAGGTGCAAACTTACAGTATTTACAGTATGTGACAGTATGTATCTATGAACAATGTTAACCATATTAACCTCCTAAGACTCATCTATGGGTTTTCTGTCCACATTTGTGGATAAGAGTTTCACAACTTTATACAAAAAAAAGAAAAGAAAACTGTCCACCACAAAGGACATTCCATAAAAATTTTAAAAACTGCATCTGAAAAAACTGTTGCTTCATGATTTTTCCAATATAGGCACTTACTTAATAAAAAACAAAAAAAAGCTTGTATTTTGCTGACATTTCCTGGGTCTTAGGAGGTTAACAGTATGTATTACCTATGAAAACAGTACAGTCGCGGAAACATTTTTTAAACCACCCTTGTTTTCTTCAATTTCTTGTTCATTTGAATGCCTGGTACAACTAAAGGTACATTTGTTTGGACAAATATAATGATAACAACAAAAATAGCTCATAAGAGTTTAATTTAAGAGCTGACATCTAGTCATTTTCCATGTTTTCTTGATAATAATCCAAATCACTTAAGTTCCTATATCAATAGCTGTGTCATTGTACTGACAAAAACAGTGCTTTTAGGCATTCCCTGTTTTCTTTTCTGTCTGTTTTAGTCACATGATACACACAGGAGTTAGTACTTCACTGCATAACCATTGTTTCTGATAACTTTTGATGGTCTAATAATTTTTTCCACGACTGTATGAAAGGTTTAAACTGAGAAAATATTACATTTTAAAAGAGAATAAGGTCAGAGATACCAAGCTTTTGAAGTGATATCAAGCTGAATGGTTCCTCTTCTCTATAGTCCAGAGCAGGGGTCAGCAACCCTGGTCCTAGAGAGCCACTATCCTGGATGTTTTAGAAGTTTCTCTCTTCCAGCACACCTGATGGTCATTATCAGGCTTCTGCAGAGCTGGATGACAGGCTTATCATTTGAATCAGGTGTGTTGGAAGAGGGATACATCTAAAACATGCAGGATAGTGGTTCTCAAGGACCAGGGTTGCTGACCGCTGGTCCAGAGGCTAAACAGCCAATGAGTTCCAAAAAGAATTTCAGATTTTCATTTCACCAACTAAGATGTCCCTCTTACACCCAAGCATGTCATTCATCTGTTGCCACTTGACCATATAATGTTAAAATAATTCTTTAGCACTGTTTTTCAGCCTTTTGATGTGTTGATATGTTTTCTATGTTCTGCTGTGAATAAAATATGAATATATGGACTCAGCAAATTTTTGCAATGTAGTTTTGTTTACATTTTACACAGAGTCAAGTCCTGCCTCTTTACCAGACCTTGCTGTTCCAAGGGAAATTGCCTGCTTGAGTGTATTTTTACATTTCAGTTTCTGTAATAGTATAATGCAGCCTTTATGTATCAGTCCTTTCCTCCTCTGCAGGCTACTACATGATGATATCTACGGGAGACAGTAAAAATATCTCCTCAACAGCTAGACTCATCAGCTATCCTCAACAGGCAGATCGAGTCATATGTGTGAGCTTTTGGTATCACATATTCGGTAGAAGCATTGGTACGTCTCCTCACTGTTCATAGCTCATTTTCACTCAGTTATAGTATATAGATACAATTTTTTTTCCCCACAATTTTTATGAGTCTGAAGAATTCATTTTTATTCTTGTTGGATGCTTGCTGAAACGTGTTATATTTTCTTCTTACCAGGTTCTTTAAAATTTATCACAAAGCGTTCGGGTGAAACAGAAACTGTCGTGTGGATGAGGAGTGGTACACAGGGAAACAAATGGAGATTCGCTGATCTTACATTCACCAGTGACAAACCTATTCAGGTATATCTGTTGCTGTCTTTTTTTTTTTTTTGTAGATTAGTTTGTATTGTGAAATGTTGGAAGTAATTAGAGCATTTGTACAGGGATGTTTGTCCTGCTAAAAACTATAAGTATTCTATTTCTATTCAATTGTTTCTTTCAACTGGCATTTAAGTTGTATTATCTCTGTGGAAATTTAATAATGAGGGACAATATATTACCAGAAGTGTTCAAACACCTCATCAAATCACTGAGTAAATGTGTTCTGATCACTTCCATGGCACAGGTGTATAAAATTTCATTTCATTTATTTCATTCATGGATGTGCATTTCATCAGCAGACATTCAATAATAATCAGGTGAACAAACATGTACACACCCATACTTGACAACAAGCAGGATGAAGAAAATCTTATATATCCTGCCCCCTTCTAAATAATAATAGCCGCAATAGTTAGCAATACACAACAAGCTATAAAGTCATACTGTGTAAAATCAGACAAACCAAACAAAATACATCTAAAGATAATACAAAATTAATACAAAACCAAGTGCAAAACTAAATATTCAGGAAGTACCAAGCAAACAAACATAGGTAAATATATAGTATACCTGACGAAATGATGCAAAACAATTATGATACCAGACCAAAATAAGTGAATAAATATGTCACAAGATGCAAAACAAATATGAAGCAAAATGTAAAAACTTATAACTTCATATAATCCCATTGTTCTGTCTATATACCTGTTTTTTTTTCAGTTGGAATATGTTTTTACAGTCCTTCAGCTCATAAAGCGAATTCCAGAGTACACATGTGCTTCAAAGTTGTCCGTGCACATTGGTGCTTGATATGGCCTTTCCATCTATGCTCTTCATTCTCTGAAGTGAAGTGTTTTACTACCTAAAATCAAGCACGTAGGTGTGCAGATTGCTTTTACAAACATTTGTGAAAGCATGGGTTAACTCATAAGCTCAGTGAATTCAAGTGTGGTACCCTGATAGCATGCCACCCGTGCAATAAATACATCCATTTTTTATACTATCAACTTCCTCAATACTAAATATTTCATGGTCAACTGTTAGTGGTATTATTGCAAAGCTTGTATTTTATATGTTTCACTGTAATGCTAAACTGTTTTTTTGAACTGACAGTCATCATATCAGTGACCTGTTGTGCAGTTTATTATAGAAGCCGTGGTGGGTGGTACACAAGGGAGCATAGCCATCGATGACGTAGTGGTGCACAGTAGTCACGATGGCTCTTGTCCGGCTGAGAGGGAGTGCACCTTCCAGGGCTCATTATGTGGTCTACAGTCTTCTGGAGACCTCAGCTGGAGGCGGATCACTGGGGCGTCCAAACCAGCCAACAGTTCAGGTCCTGTAACAGATCACACTCTAGGAACAGATCAAGGTTTGTAACTGTTAAAATAAACTCCTCTGTCAGACACTGTGTATGTACATGGTATATATTAAAGACATAAACACATTCTAAAGCTTAAATAAGTTTGTGTTTCGCTCCACTTTATGCGCAGGTTATTACCTGAGTGCTCAGTCGTGGAGCCATTCCACAGGGTCCAGAATTAGGACAGTAACAGCAGAGATGGAGGCCACCCCATTTGGAGGAGAGTGTTTAATGTTCTGGTACTACATGGAGGGAAGTGGAGTGGGTGAACTCAGGGTCTACCTCCAGACCTCGACGAACCATAGCAATGCCACTGAGCTTTGGAGCAGGAGTGGAGACCAGGGAAGACACTGGAGACATGGACGAGTGACGCTCTACAGCCCAGAGACACAGTACCAGGTATGGACACACCGATTGACCAACCAGTGGGAAGTGGAAGCAAGCTTAGTCGGTGAAATTTTTAAAATGCAGTCAAATCAGTACACATTTGAGCTCAGCTGCTTTTTATTTCATTTATTATATTACATTTATATATATATATATATATATATATATATATATATACTATCAACTACTAAGCTCTTTTTAATCTTTAATCTTAATATTTAATTGTCCACCAGTGCCCTCTGTGGCAACTTCTGCAGTCATAAATGTTTTTAATGAAATGAATGAATGGAGTAATTACATTTAATAACTTACTTTAATTAATGTATTTAATTACTTGTGAGAATTATTATGGGTTTCAACTTTTCACTTCAGCTTTGTTTTTGGTTACAATTCAGTTGTATTTAGTGCAAAAGTAGTTTGATTGTTCTTCTCATTTTGAGGAATTGGCTGGTTTTAGTTTAGTTTTGAGCTGCTTTAGATTTAGTTTTAAATTTTCAGGAATTTTGGGGAAAGATTTGATTTATTGGAGCTGAAGAGAGGTGAAGAAAATACATGATTTATTACATGTATCGTTGAGTGCAAAGCCATTAACAATGGCTATAAATGAAAAAATGGCCTGCATTTCCATTCTATTTCAATTTTTACATTACATTTACACCCTGCGATGAACTGGAGGCTTGTCCAGGGTGTACCCCGCCTTCGCCCCTATGTAGCTGGGATAGGCTCCAGGCGACCCCCGTGACCCTAGTGAGGATAAAGCGGGTTCAGAAAATGAATGAACATTACATTTACATTTACATTTATGCATTTGGCAGACGCTTTTTTCCAAAGCGACTTACAGGGGAAAAACCAAAAAATGAAAGAAAAATACAAGAATAGATTAAAAACATAAAACAGTCGTACAATTAAAACTCTATTGTACAGAAGAATAAAAAGCAAAATAATAGACTAAAACACAAGAATAAATTAAAAGAGACATAAAAGCTGTGCACTTAAAAACAGTGAAATAAAAATACCAAGTAAAAACAACAGAATAGACATGATAATACATTTAAAATGGAATGTTTGAAAGTGCTAGGACAACAGGTGCTCTCTGAAGATCTGGGTCTTCAAGAGCTTCTTGAATACAGGTAGGGATGCCCCTGTTCTGGTAGTGCTTTTACCTTCATGTTTCCTGTTTATATGTATTTTGTTCTCTAAAGAGCTGAATAAAATATTTTTTTCATTGCTGCTTTGGGTTTTAGTTTTCTTGTAATACTTTGCAAAAACCTTTCCACTTGAATTTAGTTTACTCGGACATAGTGGGCGTTCAATCACTGACATACTGTGCTAAAGTATCACCTTGACAAACAAACAACATTGTAACCAATGGATGTTTTAAAGTGTATGTTAATAGTTGAAATACATTTGTCATTGTGGGTGACAGGTGATTTTTGAAGCTGTGGTGGGGGATGAACCAAGAAAAGATGTTGCTATTGATGACCTCATTGTAATGAATGGTGCTTGCGCCCCTCAAGGTTAGTAGGAAATGTCAACTTACACACAGGAACTGAATGCAGATATCTGTGCTGTAGAGTACTTTTCCTTTTTCCAGTTTACTGATTGATTGATATATGTGATGTTTATACATTATATGATTCGTTTATATTTTCAAACTTCAGGTTTTTGTGACTTTGAGATGGACTTCTGTGGTTGGGTGAACAGTCCTCCTCCAGAGTCTGGAGTTGACTGGGATTGGCTCTCAGGGACCAGTGAAGGGACTCTGGTTCCAACCTGGGATCATACTTTTCACTCTCCTTTAGGTAAGTCCCTGTTCACATCATATAATCATCAGCATTATCGTGACTCACATGAGGCATTCATAAACCACAAAGTTCTAAACAAAATTAGACATGCCTGTTAACTGTTTCTTATTTTTAACAATCAGGTACCCACTGAGGTGAAATGTTATTTATGTTTTGTTTTTGTTTTGTTTTTGTTCTTTTTAGTTTGTATTAATATCTGGTATTAATATCTGGTAGGAAAAGTTGTAAATGGGTATTATTATATTAGTGTACATAGGTAAAAGGATGTGTGATATTGTTTATTATTATTATTATTATTATTATTATTATTATTATTATTATTATTATTATTATTATATTCATACAAAATAATAATTGCTATATAATGATCAGAAGGAATAGAAATTGGGGGTCGGCGTACATAAGTTTTTACTTCTTCCTACTCCTTTTCGAGCATGTATAATTTAATTTCATTTGTTTTATTTATTTATTTATTTTTCTGGTTGTTTGTTTGCTTATCAATCATTTATGTACCAGTACTTATATTTTGCTGGTTGATTTTTGTTTTGATTTCACTGTCTACATGTTCGAAATAAAGATTTCATTCATTTATATTGTGTGATTCATTTTCTCTTTATAGGTCACTTTGCATTCTTCTCGTACTCTGGATCTGACAGAGTTGAAATTGCCAGACTAGAGAGTGAGTCGATGGAGGCTGTAGAAAGAGCTTGCCTGGAGCTGTGGCATTACTCCATAGGGTGGAATCCAGATAGTGAGTGCAGCTTTTTTAATCCCAGTAGAGCAGTCGTGTCACTGTAGTTATTGTTTCAACACTGGTCGTATCACCAGTGAAATGTTAAGTGTAATGACTTTTGATCTGCAAATGACTAAATCTCGCTCATCCATCAGTGGGCAAAGTTTAAGGCAATATTTGTAAAATTCTATACAACATTTGTTTTTGATACGGTGTGAATATGAGACTAATTTGACTTGCCATTTTCATTCCTTATTGGCTGCTAGCTTTTAGCATAAACTGAGAAAATGTGGATTATGTATGGCACTTTCAGAACCCTCAGACATTACATTGACGATGTTTGTGAATGAGAGTGGCACACTACGTCCTGTGTGGAATACAACTGTATATATATACAAAACATGGATCCTTGACAGAGTGGATTACAGTGCACCAGGGCGCCACCAGGTAAAGCTAAGGTTTTAATTATCTTGAGAAAATACAGCTCCTGATTACAACAGTGGAATGTTTTTGATTATCTGTTACTCTTTCCTTGCAGATTATTTTACAGGCCAGTTGTGCAGACTCATTGGACAGCACCTTATCCCTGGATGATGTCCACGTCATCAGAGACAAGTCTTGCGATGATCTTATACCGACCACCACTGCTCACCCTGACACCACAACAACCACAGCCCCTGCCTCTGCCATGGACTGCACTTTTGAACAAGGTCTCACTGCTTTCTATTCTTGGTTATAAGTCATTTTTAAAGCCGTCGTAGACTGACTCTGTCTTAAATAGTCTTGTAATAATCTTTTCTCTAAATATCAATTAATTAATCATATTTTATTTATATAGCACCACATCATAACAAAGAAGGGGGGAGATAAGGGGAGACACATGGATCCACGGCAAACAACTACAACTGTTAAAAACTAGAACTGCTGTTACTAGTATAACTGCCAATAACTTTTACAGATACCTATAACTGTTAATACTACTACTCCGAATACAAGTACTAGCAGTGGATATACTACTGCTACAGCTGTTAGTACCAATAATAGAAACCTCTACCATTTTTGTTACTGTATAATAAAACAGATTATAGATATCATAACTCAATTAGTCAACCTTCGTTTACACTCAAGTAATCATTGAAGGTTAAAGCTCATTTACATTTCTTCTCGCTCGGTGAAGTTCACTCTTCAGCTTAAGCTCCACTGACAACTTGTCCACATTAGCCTTTACACAACAGACGTCATCATTGTTAAAAAAAAGAGAGAGAGAAAAAAAAGGCATTTAACACATGTATATCCGTTGTGCTTTTCCCTTAACTGTGACTCTACAGTCACTTCTCATTTTATGCATTTTACAACATGTGCATATAGCAGCGATACTGGTGGGTCTTCCAGTCAGTACAGCTGAAACTAGCTGCAATGAGAAGATGTGTACTATAATTATACTGGCCACCAGGGCTTAATTTGAGCTGGATCCAGCTGGATCGAGATCCAGCATCTCCAACTTCGGATCCGGAACCTACTTCATTGGATCTGGCACCCCTATGAAAAAATAAATAACCTAAATGAAAAAAAAGTTTACAGTTATCTGTTTTGTTAATCTTTATTCCCCATCAAAATTACACAAAAAAGCTTGTGTTTGGATGCATTTTAAGGTAAATTTTAAGGGAAACACAGACGTAACAGGGACGGTCTAAAACACTTAGGGCTGGATCTATCAAAGGTTTGCGTGTATTAAAACGTGTGCAAACTCATTGCACACGCAAAAAAAATGTACAAACTGATTTTCTAACAGTGCGCAATAAGGGTTGTGTCTTTCAAAGGTGCAAAATAGCACGTCTGCATCTAGTTAGAACATTTGCCACAATGAGTATGCAATTTGGGGTGTTTACACGCAGTTGTGCATGTGCTGGGAGGAGAAAATGTAAATATATTAATTTAGCACACGGAAAGTGATTTATCAAACCTGAAAGCAATTTTCCTGATAGAAACTGTGTCTATATTTAACACGTCTCCAAAGGACGTACAAACAGTTTGGATACGTAATTGTGCACACATGGCTGCGGTTAGGAGACATTGAAATGATGAAACGAGATGCAGAGAATGCACTTTTCACCCTTGTGTGAACATTTTTGGAGTGACGGAAGAAAAAATAATTGAGACATATGCCGCCCCCCCCCCCCCCCCCACACACACACACACACAAACTTTACGGGACTCTTTTCCACTCCTGATGATTGTGATTAAAAATACGCACCGACAATTGGCTACAATGTGACAAAATTATGTGCGCGTGACAGTCATTCAATCCCACTACGTGACAGTCATTCAATCCAACTACCCGTAAACTGTGGTCACACCCCACACGCAAAATTCTAGACTGCACATGCAAATTACTACACACACATTGGGATCTTAGTAGATCCAGCCCTTAATGTAAAAAAGCTTAATGTAGCTTAATGTCCGAAAACTGCAATCAATTATCACCAACTTTTGTGTGGACATCTCTAGTTATGCCCACTTTCACCTCTCCCAAAATCAAAACAAAAAGCCCACTTTTATGGATGCTATATGCACATTAGAGAAAAAAAGCTTACCATTGCTTAATGTCTGAAGACAGTGATCAGTCATCACCCAATTATGCGTGGACATCTCTAATCATGCCCACTTTCAGCTCTGCAAAAATCAAAATGAAACTCCCAGTATTATGGATGCTGTCCACATTAAGCCTCATTTTTCTGTTAATAAAACAGTTTCCCTTCAGCACCACACGTCTGAGTCCAGACAATTTGTATACGAGAGACAGGGAGAGAGACAATTCGTTAGATACATCTGGTGCTGGTTGATGGCAGTTTTCGGACATTAGGCTACATTAAGCTTTTTTACATTAAGTATTTTAGACTGTCCCTGTTACCTCCACCCTCCCCTCTGCGTTCTGGCACTTCCCACTTTACAAATTAAGTGCTGCTGGCTCACTATGAAAAACTCCCATTCAAACTTTTAGGAGGATACATACATGTAATAAGTTAAATCCTTAAAAAAAATTTAAAAAATCTGTTAATACTGAATAAAAGAAGAGATAAGATAAGAGGAAGTTTCTTCTGTCGTTATAATTACATATCTAATTTAGTCTTTAGTGACGTAATTGTAAGAAAGATGTATTAAATTCATAGTCAGATATGATTCTCAAATAAATTACTATAGTTATCATAAAAGTTATTAAACTATTACAAAGTACATTTGTGTGCTGTGCAGGACCAAAATGTATTAGTAAATATTGTTGTTTGCTCAATGGATTTGGATGTAGATTGTTATTATATTCTTATTTTTTATATGATTTAGTTTAATTTGGTTTATTAGTTTATTGTGTCGTGGACAATCCCAATTAATTAACTGTATCAATCACAGTAAAAAGGGCAGCTTTAGACAACATTGCTAGTATTCTGCTGTAATGATTGATAGTGTTTTACAATTTAATACGAATATTCTATCTTGTGAATCAGGTCTCTGCAGTTGGGTTCAGGAGGATGGTGATGGTTTGAACTGGACCCTCAGTAGTGGGCTTCACACAGATGATCCATGGATTGGACCTCAATATGATCATACACTTGGAAATATGGAAGGTATGGACAAGTGATTAAAGAACGCTCTATGTATGTAACTTAGACTAAATTAAACTAAAAAAAAATAGAGACTAAGAAATTGGCTCATAATAAACTTCAGATATCTGTTTGATCATAATATTAATAAATGTGAGGTTTATGATCAAGGTAAATATGTTAATGTAAAGGATTTGAAAATGGATGTGGGACATTTAATAGCCTTTCATATCAGAGGCAGATGGGAAATATAGGGGTGAGAGGCTGAACCGAATCCCAGTCACTGAGATCGCACAAGCTTCTTATTGTTAATTGTAACTTTACCGCAACAAATGGAAGCGTTATGTTTAGCAGCGTGTCCAGAAGTGCAGCAGGCTCATTATTCAAAGTTTTTACCTCATTGTTACATCACACTTTTTTTTTTAATTCGATGGGAATCTCAGTAGCAAGAATGAGTAAACAGTTGATCCACCAGTTTCATGAATTTGTATCAAAATATTCTCTTAATAAACTAAAAAAAAAAAAAAAACACTTCGATGTTGAAACATTTGACCATAGTTTCTGTATTTTCACTGTTTATCAAGGTTCCTTTTTACTGGTGAATGGATCCGGATCTAAAGATGATGAAAGAGCTGCCATCTCCGTTCCCGTCATGGATCTTACATCAGATGTTTGCGTTGGATTTTGGTTTTACATGTTGGGGCCTGATGTGTCCAACTTGGATTTGTTGGTGCAGAGTGTACGTACCCTTACTTTTTAATCGCTATACACCATTAGTTACAGTTACATCAGGATGGTAATAACTTGTTTTTGCAGGACTCATCTGAATTGTTGATCTGGACTCGACAAGGAACGCAGAGTCCAAAATGGATAAAAGCTGAAGTTAATGTCCACAGGAACAATATTACCAAGGTAAAGTTTCCCTCACACCTTCACATGTGTACGAAGGACACTGAAACAGATGCAACACGTTCTTTTTAACCCATAAAGACCCAGTGCTACTATTGTGACAATTCCCAAATGAATTTTTCCTCTGGATTGAACCTTTCTTAAATGACTTATCTCCATTTAACATCATATTATCCTCTCCATTTTGCACTTTTTCAGTCTTTTTCAGGTGTTTTCCAATATTTAATTACTGATCTTGTATTTTAAACATCATGCTGAGATTACATTTGAGGGTTTTTGTACCAAAAACACAGAAAATTTAAGAAAAAGTGACTTTTTCAGAAAAGTATATCATTTAATGAACATAAACCCAGTGTCTCCATCCACTGTCATTGATCCATCTCCATTGGTTTTACTGGTGAATTAATGTTGTCGAAGATGACGGTGTTTCCATTTTCACTACGGAGCCTCTGAACGTCCAAATGGGTCATATCTGATGACCATGAAAAGAGGACAAATTGTATTTTGCAACAGTTATGTATATGGATTGATAAGATTAGTGGATCAACAGTGACTTAACTTTTTGTATCAGCAAATGATTTTGGTCACTGGTGGATATTTGGGTCTTAATGGGTTAATCTAAAACATTGTGTTAGCATTGTCTTCTCCAGCATTACTGCTATAACTCCACAGATGATGTTCAGTGCCCAGAGAAACACCAACAGCCGTGGATTCATCGCCATCGACGACATTACAGTGAGGAAGGGGTCCTGTGTTAATCAGAGTGAGTAAATGCTACCATAAGATTTACAGGAAGTCAAAACATAGTGATTTTTTTGTTACATTTATCCCATTTTTTCATCGTTTCAGATGTATGTGGGTTTGATTCCAACTGGTGTGACTTTGACAACGATTTTAGTCACATGGGACGCTGGGGTCGCACAAAAGGCACAAGGCAACATGTGGATCACACCTATGGAACTGAGAATGGTGAGCAGAAGACAGGGGTAGTGATGACGAGCTGTGCATGTGTTACTAAAAGAACACCAACACCACAGCCCAATATCGGTTAGAAGGTCATGGAATCGACTCATAAGCTTAACATCATGTTGTGTGTCCCAATCTTTGAGACAGGAACAGTGTTTCACAGGATTGAAATAAAGGTCCCGCCCTGTTTAACCTCCTGAGACCCGGATATGAGTGACAGCCACTAATATGAGAGGCAAATGCATATATTCACCCAGTGTGTTTAATGAACCATATGATGAAGCCTTTTAAAATACAGTTCACTCAGCATTAGATGAATTCCACATTTATGTTTTTTTTAAAACCTTAATTAGACACATTTATTTAATAAAGCATTGAGTTAGACATGCAGGAGGTACAGCAACCCATTGCCAAATCTAGTGCTACATCTGAAATTAGATGTTACAAATTACTAGTTATCCTTGTAGAAATGTAACTAGTAAGGAATGCATTTCTTTTAAATGCTGTACAAAAATGTTTTCAAAATGAGAAAAAGATGAAAAGTCCTACAATCTTCAATTCAAACCAGGCTATGTCAATCTCACATCACTCAACACTGATTACTGTCAGATGTTTTTAAAGGTAATTCAATATAACTTAAATTAAGGTTGTTATTTTAAAGGCACCACTACCAAAATACATGACAAATGTGAAGCACAGAAAAAAAAACAAGTGGTGCCAAGCACCCACCCCTCGCACATATTGTAACCCAGTTTAGCATCAATCCAGCTGATGTCATTATGTCTATGCATGTGCTGATGTCAGCATATCAATTGCCTCTATATATGTGCCAAGTTTGAAGTAAATTGAAACAAAATTGATGTTTTTACAGACATTTGAAATTTCGCACATTATATGTAAATGGAAGAAAAAAAGATTTAAAAAATTCTGATGATGAAAAATTCATAAAAAATTTGAACTTTGACCTTCTTTTCCCAAAATGTAATCACATGTATACTGAGTCACTGGCAATCTATAAACCCAATTTGGTATGAATTCAACCAATAGTTTTGCTACTAGAGTGTTAACAATCAAACAAACCGAACCTAAAACAATACTCCTTACCTCCCCTTCGGGGGGCAGGGTAAAAATACCTGCATTAGCAAAAAAAATATAATCATAACATCATCATCCCAAGACATGAACAGGGTGGGGTTATGCACTCACTATTTTAACACCAGTTCCAGCATGACTCTATAGTGTACCTAATGTCATGTACAGAAAATTCTATAAATCATATACAGACTTAGATTGCTCAGAACTGTCAAATTCGACCAGTCAAACTGATTCAAACCTGAGAACCAAATGGAAACTACCTTTAAAATATGCACACTTACTACCAAAGGCAT
The DNA here is from genome assembly GCF_902148855.1 of Sphaeramia orbicularis. NCBI lineage: Eukaryota > Metazoa > Chordata > Actinopteri > Kurtiformes > Apogonidae > Sphaeramia > Sphaeramia orbicularis. The sequence continues at coordinate 31,423,137 of NC_043973.1, forward strand.
GGAGTCGGGTTAGAAGAGACAGTCATCCGACTCTTGGTGATATAGCACTTAATTTTCCCAAATCTCTTTGCTGATCCATATTTTGAAATGTGCCTAAAAGAAGTCAATCTTACATCAAAAGATGCAAAACAGCATGAATGTCATATTTTCTTGCACATATAGGTTTTGTTATGAGTATAGTAAATGATGTAATCCTTCTCTAATCATCAACATTCTGATTAGTAACAGTCATTAAATTTTTTTTTGCTTTTCTTTTCTGATTTACATACCTCCCTAACACTGTCCACCAGTACAATACCTACATAATTGTCTCTCTGATATAGGTTTCTTTATGAACGTGATACTGTCAAACTCCAACCAAACTGAAGTAGCTCAACTGCTTACTCCTGAGTTGCAACCAGGGTCAGAGATGTGTGTACGCTTCTGGTAAGTCTGGAGCTGCTGTCACACACACTTACACACTGCATTCTGGAGCAGATTATTTAATCTATGCTGTATTGTCTAGGTACTGGTTGCCTGCAGAATTTACTAATACTCTTGCAGTGCATTTGCTTTGGGGCGGTCAGGAAAGTGATGCACTTTGGGAATCCTCTGGAGCGCCCTCTACAGGCTGGGAGGTGGCAGAGGTCACTGTGTCGTCACCTGGCAAATTCCATGTAAGACATTTTTATCATAATGAGTCCCATCGCACTCATTTCCGGAAACACTGTTTCTCATTTTGTTGCATGTGCCCCTTGAATCATTTCTGTTTGTTCACTGTCTAAACAATGGATTTTTACCAGGTGGTGTTTAAAGCATTCCATGTGCCAGGAATGAGTTCCACTGTGAAAATAGATGATGTCTCTATAAGGGATGGGGCCTGCAGTCCTCCAGGCAGCTGTGACTTTGAGTCTGGACAGTGCACCTGGGTCAGTGTCCCTACAGAAGGTGGACATGAGTGGGTGCTGGCTAATGGGGGTTTTCCGGGTCCACCAACTGACCACACCACCCAAAGCCCCAGTGGTATGACACAAGACACATCTCACCAAAAAAAGAGTTAAACATGAACATTCCACTGGAGTAGAAGCAGAACCATTTCAGTGGTATTATGTCCCTTCAATGGACCGAAAACAAATCAGCAAATTGTATCAAATGAAATCCATCTGGAGTAAATGCAGTGACTTTTTGTAGTTACTAAAAATTACCACTTACCCTATACCTATACTTATCCTAGTAGTCTATTCCTGTTACATGATAAACATTTAACAAGCTGAAAATGAAACTTAAGTGTTCTTGTTATGAGCATGTAACATCCTGATGTTCACTTTTAGCTTAAAGAAGCACCATCTAGGCTTTCCTATTGTTAAGTATATGTAGGTCTGTTAACGTGAAATTAACCCATTAAATTTGCTTAAAGGTTGCTTGGATTTTCTGTTTTTCTCATTTTGCTGTGATCACTTTGTGTCTGATCTTTCGACAGATAATAACTTCATGCAGTATTTGCGAGAACGATATAAAGATGAACCGACTGAAATTTCTCATTCTGCTCTTCTCACTAACTGCGCTGCTTATAATGCAGTTCTGTCTGAGAGACAAAACTCTGGGCAAAGACACAGGCCTGTCTATGCCTGTTTGCTTTTACTAGAGCTGTTGGTTGAACATACAGAACAGGAAGTGTGTACTTTATTCCCTGTAGAAATTTCCTAATGGGTTTGGTAGTGGTGAGGGTGTGTTTGTGTGTTTTAGAACTTAACCACTGTGAAAGAATCACAAAAGAACTTTTTTTTGCTCTCTAACAGTTCTCTTTACAAACACAAAGTTACTACATTTAACAATTTAGTCCTTAATAGTTTTCTGTTTGTTTTGTGTTTAAAAATGAGTGGATGCAGGAAGATGTAAAACACCAGTACGAGCCTAACTGTCAAACTACAAATATAGCGGCAGTGTTGCAATCTGTGATCAATGTTAGTCATTGTGGTTGCCATTTAACTGATTCTGTTACTCATTAACTTCTCTTTTTATACTTTCCTTCACCTCCTCTCTGCAGTAAAGCTGAATTGCTAAAGCCTGTTTAAAGATAAGACATGAACCCAAGAAACTACCAAAAGGCTTTTTTTAAATTTATGATTCTCTGCAGAGTTAATATCAGTCAAATAAAATTAACAGCACTGAAAATAATTGACACCTGGTACTTTACATTTAAGATAAGTTATCCATGAGATTTGCTGCACTTCTTAATGTGTTTCTACATTTTTGATTAGTAATAGCTAGGGATGTCAAAATTAATGCGTTAGCGCAGATTAATCCATCATTATGATTAATCTGATTAAAAATTTTTAACGCATTTAACACATCTGCAGCGCAGAATGACTGTGAACGTCTCTGGCAACACATTTCGGGCAGTTTATCCAAGTAGAGTTAGCGTCACGCATGAACAAATGGGCAGTTGTCCAGTTGTGACAGGCAGTAGAACCAACCCATAAAGATGGAAGATACTAAACAGCATGTTGGTCCTCTGGATGGAAATATGAGGACAAAAAAAACCCCAAGACGGAACAGTCGACCGACACAAAGTGTTATACACACTCTGCAGGAAGTTTTCTTTTTACTGAAGCACTTCCAGCCTAAAATACCGCATTAATGTGAAACATACGTTAGTCTGGGATTCTGCTAGCACTTCAGCTAACACATCGCCCAGCTTGCGACAAACACATCAAGTGCATATACATTCCCTTCTTTCTTGAGTCTGCTCATGCAAAATGAAACGTGATTAATATAGATTCGAAATTAATTATATTTAATTGTGATTAATCTAAATTAATCCACAGCAACCCTGTGATTAATCTGATTAGGAATTTTAATTGTTTGACAGCACTAGTACTAACACAATAATTTGATAAGACGGGGTTCTAAAAACATGTATGAGATTCTTACACCCTCATTTGTATTTTTATTTATTTATTTGTTTGTTATTTTCTTTCAGGATGGTTCTTGTTGAGCTCATCTCAGCACCAAAACCACAGCAGTAAAGCACAGGTAGTGTCAGAATGGATCCAACTAAAAAACACCACCTCCTGTCTCACCTTCTGGTACCATATGGGAAGCAGGTCAGCAGAAAAAAAACCCACAGTCACCACCTTTCTTACAGCATACTGTATGTGCATGCAGAGGATGCACTTCATCCTGTTTGTCCTGTTTAGTTTCCTCATTGACTTCCTCACAAAGTGTGTACAGATGTCATTCGGACATGAATCACCTGCTCCACTTTGTGCAAGACTGAGAATATTCTGTGGTAAAGGTCGTTTTTTTTAGCAGATTGTTGCTGTTTAAGAAACACTGAGCTCTAACCCCCAACAACAAGTTATAAATAATGTGTCTGATTGCTCTTTAACTTCTTAACATCATTTTAATGTTTACTTGTGATGCAGTAAATCAATTCACTTTACTTTTGTACATCATAAAGTGTCATTTTTGTCTGCTCTTTGATAGTGACTCAGGAACGTTGCAGTTGTTCATGCGTTCAGGACCAACAGAGGAGAATGTGATGTTCCACAGTAACAGCAGTGAACACAGATGGACCAGGTTCTCTCAGCCCTTAATGAAGAATGAACCTTTCCAGGTGCCTCAAAACAGGCAAAGTAGTAACAACAATAATGGCAACAATAATAGGATGAATGGATGTATAAACTATTTGCTTTGACTTTTTATTCAGCTGGTGATCGAAGCAAAAACTAATAACAAAGGATTTATTGCCATTGATGACATCGCTATCACACCAGGCCTTTGTCAAGGTACGGAGAGTAAATGCTTTCATTTCCCATTGTGTGTGTTTAATGATATTTACAACAAATATACATGAAAATATTTGATTTTATAGGGAATGAAACAAGTGCAAGATTTGTGGGATGTTCATTTGAGAATGGCTCATGCAGCTGGGAGGACATCAGTGTTGGTCCGTTTCAGTGGGTGAGAAGGAACGCGACTGGGAACACTGGACCTTCTGTGGACCACACACTGGGTACCCAGCTGGGTAAGACTGCACACTGCTGACTAGAGGTCGACTGATGGTGAACCAGTGTGGTAACAATTGCAGGAAAAGGCAGATAGCCAATAATCAGACAATATAGGCCACACAGAAAGACATCCATGCTGTTGGAAAAGTAATGTGTGTACTTTTATTAGAAACAAAACTGAACATGTAAACTAAAGTATGAAATAACTGAATGAATAAATACATTTGAACATCTAAGTCAAAGTCTTGGAATATCAAATTAATCATCAAAAATCCAGAACATAGTATACGTAATTTTTTTTCTTTTTTAACTATTATTTTTCCTCAAAGTCAGTATTTCCATTTGCCTGATCAGTCACTATCTGAACAATGTTCTGCTGATACTGATAGTTTATAAAATGTCCTATCACCATCTTTTTCTGCTGCTAATGCACCGTATGCTGCAAGAGGTGAAGTGATTAAAGTTGTGCAAATAGATGGTCTGCTGAAATTACAACAAGTCAGTTTACTAAATTAAAAAAATAGAAAAGCTGATAATGTCCTTATTTGTGTATTTATATATCCATTTATGTATTAGGGACAATGCAATGAAATATAGTGGACATATAAAATATCTGATGTTCTGCATAAAGAGTATATAGTGTTTAACTAATTCACAGCTCCTGACCATGGTTGGGCTTTTCAAGAAAGAAGATACATTTACAGTATAAATGACAATATTGTCACTGGCAACCACAAAATGGAAAATTTCAGTGAAGCACAACCATACTGTATGTTCCTGTATTGCCTTAGACTATAACGTGTGACAATAAATAGGGAAGTTAACAATTCATGTTGCGGTAAAATTCACCAACTCTGGATGAAGCATTCAATATTATGTAAAATGTAATGAAATGAATGTAATGAAATAAAAGCACAAACAGCCAGTATTAGCAGAAACATGAAGTCAAAATATTTTCAGTCAAACTACTCCGGTCCTTGTAATTGATGGTTATGTTATTAAATGTGATAATAGTTTTTTAACAGTGATGTATCAGTGTTAGAGCAAGATGTTACTGTTGTAGCTGCTGGAGGAGCTAGTTTGAACTAAAAACACCTTTATTCCAGTTTTCTCCAGAGGGAAACCAGGTAAAACTGTGATTATTACAAGAGGAAAGAACTGAATTGGGGCCTTCTTTCTAATCTTAATCTATCTTTTTGGTTTCTATTCTATTGGATGATTTGAATATTTATTGAGATGAAAGCATGTGGAAAGTGTAGAGGGAAAAAGTCACTATTTGTTGGGTCTTAACACCTTTGAATTTCGTTGAGCCAATGACATATTCCAGTGAAATTATCTGATCATTGCCCTAAATTATAACCAATGTTTATTTAAATTACAGGTTTATGAGGTTAAATGCAATATGATGCACAACTGACCATCCTACTTTCAATTATATATCTGCTACTACCATCCTAAAACCTTGTGCCAGTGGGGTTTTTTGTCATACCTGATGTATTTCTCACTGCCTCATTTTGGACAGAAGTGACATTATTCTTCTGTGTGTGTTTGTGTATGTGTTTTTTGTTGTTATCTCACTTTTTCAGGTTGGTATCTGGCAGTGGAAGTCGACCGAGGAGACCAAATGAGCCCTGCTGCACTGCAGAGTCCAGTCATGAAAGAGGCCAGCACCACCTGCACGTTACACTTCTACTACAACATGTATGGAGAGGGTGTGTTTTACTCTTTAATAAATATTTCCTGGAATCAATTTTACATCATCTTGCATGTGGCTACCTGAGGGCTCATGTTCATGTTTTATTTGTAGTTGTAGTTCTGCATGGTATCCTCAGCTGTGTCCACTGTTAACAGACATGCAGGAGCTGAACGTGCTGCTTAAGGTGGGCTCTAGGACCACTGCATTGTGGTGGCTGTCTGGTAACCATGGAAATAAGTGGCATCACGGCGAGGTTACACTTAGTCGAATCCCTCAGGACTTCACCATCCTGTTTGAAGCCTCCAGGACTTTCTCTAAGCCTGGACACATTGCCATTGATGACATAAACTTCACCAACTGTTCCCTGCCTGGTGAGCTGTGTCCTCCACCTTTAAACTCTTTTTATCAGATCTGTTTAGACTTTCACTTCTAAAGTTTTTTTTTTTTTTTTTTTTTCAGATCCCCAGCCCTCCTGTCCAGAGAATATGTTCACATGCAACAACAGTGTGTGTGTGGACATCAGCCAAGTGTGTGATTTCAGTGATGACTGTGGGGACCGATCAGATGAGGACAACTGTGGTAAGATATTACTCAATATATTAGTTGTACTATATTGTTTGAACTGGAACAGAACATTCCTGTACATAAAATGTTGACCCATTGCACAGATTCCCCCTAAATCCAGAAGATGTCCATATCTGTAACAGTCTAAGTAACAGCACATAGTGGTAGAATGTAAATGAGTACTTTTAATGTCGGACTGCGAAAATTTGATGTACTTATACATAACTTTACATTTCTACTCCACTATATCTCAGAGGCAGATATTGCTTTTTACTCCTTTACAGGTTGAATTGCTTTTCAGATTCAGTTGTTGCAGATTGAGTTTAAAATTGTCCTCTTTCTTAAGATAAATAAACTTAAAAACCCTCTTAGAATCGGGTCAGCTGCTTTCTGTCCTACTTATTCAATAAGTAGGCCTATCAATGTAAAAAAAAAAAAATCCCTTCACGTGCTGATCTTCCGACTACCTCAGAAAGGTGCATGTCGCGTACAGTTTTTACCCCCATACTATTTTTGTGCCTCTGGTGTTTTCGCAAATGTGCACCAAATGGCTAAATTTGGTACGGCACGCAGCATGCTGGTTTTACACCCATATTATTTTACCCCCATTAACTATGTAGTTTTGAATATCCAAATAAAGTGAAATTTACTATAGTAAATGATAAATAAACTGAGTAAATTGGGTTCAACAGGTTTCATTACTGGATCACTACCAGATGTTTACATCGAAAAGAAAGTGGTTGCATATGCCCCACAGTTTGGAGCATGTGCATAATTCTTAGGGGGTAAAAATTGTACAGCAGCACAGAGCATGTGCAACTTCTTATTGAAAATAGTAGGCGTATTATATATTATACAAGTGTATAATAAGTCTAATGCAATGGTAATGATTTTTTTGTATCAAATGTATGGTTTGGCGGTGGTGCACCACCGCCAAACCATACTAGTGGAAATGCTGTGTGGACATATGATGACCTTATAGAAGATGCATTGCTCTAGCTTAAAACATCCAGTAATATATGAGCAGTAACATATAAAGTATCTCAAATGAATTCAGCTTTAAACATCTACAGCAGTAAAATGCAACATATACTTTTATGCAGCAGTAAAATGGGTCAATAATGGTCCAGTAGTAGTTGTAGTGGTAACAGTAGAATACTTACAGGGACCATTTTACTGCACAATGACTTCTTTCACTTTTACTTCACATACCTGTAATAAAAATACAAATATTTGGATATGTGTATTTCCTTCAGTGTGTGCTTTATTTTAAATTTGTGCATTCCTTTATTTTGCACTCTTCAGTACCAGTTTATTATTTGTGATTGTGTGGTCCTCTGTCCACTTTACCCACTAATAATAATGACATAGAGCAACAAGGGGTGGTTGAGCTGTGTAGCTTCGAACATGGTTTGTGTTCCTGGGAGAGGAGTGACGTGGACACACCTGGAGCTGAGTGGACACGCCACAAAGGACAGGAAGCCTGGCCTGACCGTGGACCACCCAGAGATCACACCCAGAACTCTGCTGCAGGTCTGGGACCCCTGTAACTGCTTGGCAATAAGATGATATAGGGTCTTTTCCAATGTCTTTGATTCATTCCCCTTCTGTAAGCTGTCTTTCAATGTAAACGTTGTAATTGTATATAAAGGACACTATATCATCCCTGGGAGCCACATGACCAGGAAGGGCCAGACAGCAGAGATCCTCTCCAAAACCTTACTACCCTCCTTCAACTGCTCTGTGAGTACAGGCGCATTTAGACCTTTACCAACAACTGTTAGGGTGAGAGGAGCTCAGTGTATGTCTTTTTTGTTGTCTGAAATGACAGTTACATTGATAGGCCATTTGTTTTAGCCTTATTCATAGTGTTAAGACACACAATTTATCATTATATAACCTAAGATTAAGAATAATATGGATAAGGAAACCAATTAAATGTAGCTGCTGCTGTGAGAGAGAGAGAAGCTTATTAGAAGTTTATTTCAGTAATATCAAATTATCAGTTTAGACAGACAGGTTAACCTTTAGCTATTAAAATGTTTTGTTTTTTTTCTAATTTAAAGCAGCGTATGACTGACAAATTTGTAAAACTCCAGTGATAGCCTAATCTTATCACTAATCCATTAGTCTTTCCGTGCTTACACACCTGAATCACTTCCCTCATGGTGAACAGCTTTGAAGGTGACTCCATCATAAACACATAACAAACCGAAACATCACTCGGGCCTTTTCGGAAATTTTGTCGCGAAGTGCATTGTGGGAATGGGAATTCCACACAACAGCAATTTGGTTGTCTCTTTGTGAGTGCTGAACCCAAATGTGGCCTTTACCTCCATCCACCAACTATACTCATTCTTTAAAACAACCCTGGTGGACTGTATAGATTTGCGTTGTAGCGATCTGGCTCATTTTCTTCTCAAATCTATGACAAACTGCTTTCGCTTGGTCGTCATTCACACAATGCACTTTTCAACAAACTTTCCGAAAAGGCCTGAGTGATGATTCGGTTTGATATGTAAACACGCAGATTGTGTTTATGATGGAGTCATCTTCAAAGTTGTTCATTGTGAGGGAAGTGATTCAGGTGCGTAAGCACGGAAAGACTAATGGGTTAGTGATAATTAGGATATCTCTGGGGTTTTACAGATTTGAAAAAAATTTGTGATGAAAGTCTTTGCTTTAAAGATTTGCCTGACATAGACTATTGTTGTCACTGTTTTTTTTTTATTTTTGAATTTTTATTTTAAGGTTAAAATCAGCAGAGATATGAGGAAGTCAAACATGTCAATGAGTATGTGTTTATAGTGTTTTGATGTCATAGTTTACATTAATTCTTATTATTGCTAAAATCTGTACATGTGGCCCTTATCTGTTTCATGCTTATCTCTGAATGGCACATAATTAAACAACAGTTGCATTTTATTTGCAGTTCATAAGGTCATTTACTGCATGTTGATAAAACAGTTATTCGTACTCCTTATCTGGTCCTTCACTGTCACCACACGCTCTGTTTTCACATAGGTGAGATTCTTCTACTACAGCCTGAATGATGCTACAGGCAGACTCTCAGCTCAGTCCAGGTCACAGCGATCTGGTGAAAACGACAGCATTCTATGGCTCAAGGAAAACCTCCAGAGCTACAGCTGGCAAAGAGCGGAGTTCACATTTTCCTCTGCAACCAACAGCAAGGTCAGTCCAAACACTGATGGTTGATTAATTTACAAATAAGATGAAGATTTGTCATTGATTTTAGCTGTTTTATAATAAGTGTAATAACAGGTAACAATTGCATATGTCTTCTCCTCAGATCGTCTTCAGCTATAAATTAGGTGACAGTCAGGGGCTTGTTTCACTGGACGACATCTCTTTCTCCAGAGAATGCGCATTTGATCCTAACAACACAGAACTACCTGACACTGCACCCACCTCTGCCCCGCCTACAACCACCAACTCACCCACTTCTCCAACCACAACCTCACCCACAAACCCCTGTCAGGTAAACTACCTGAAGCATGTGAAACATACACAATCACATTAATAAAGTCTGTGTGTTTGTTTAATTTCTCATCAGCTTATTTTGTCTTTTATTGGTGTTGCAGGACAATCAGTTTTTCTGTTGGCAGTCACCTGGAGCAGTATGTGTCCAGGCTGATGCACAGTGTGACTATCATCCGGACTGCCCACAGGGGGAGGATGAGCATGGCTGTGGTGAGGGCAGCATGGTGACTTTATGCATCATGAACATGGCAGTCTCACAAACACACATTAAGTATGAAATATTTACACATATTGGGCCTCATGCAAGAACTTTTCCATATACGGCTCTGGAAATAAAATAGGAGACCACTACAAAATGAACACTTTCTCTGATTTTACCATTTATAGGTATGTGTTTGAGTAAATTGAACATTTTTGTTTTATTCTCTGAACTCCCGACAACATTTCTCCCAAATTCCAAATAAAAATATTGTTATTTAGAGCATGTATTTGCAGAACACGGCACATGGTCAAAATAACCAAAAGATGCAGTGTTTTCAGACCTCAAATAATGCAAACAAAACCAGTTCATATTCATTTCTAAACAACACAATACTAATGTTGTAACTTGGGAAAAGTTCAGACATCAGTATTTGGTGAAATAACCCTGATTTTCAATAACAGCTTTCACATGACTTGGCTCTCCACCATTGCTGTTGGATGACTTTATGCAGCTCCTGGCAAAATTCAAGAAGCTCAGCAAGCTTGTGACCATCCATCTTCCTCTAGAAGTTTGCTGCTCAAGTGTTAACAAACAAACAAACAAACAAACAAACAAACAAACGGAACCAAAAAGAATAGCCAAGGCAAGACAAATTTATTTGTATAGCACACTTCATACACAGGGCAATTCACAGTGCTTTAATAGCCCTTGCCTCCCCTTTGGGGGGCGGGGTAATTACAGAAAAGCTGGGGCTGGGCAATGTATTGAATTAATTCACTTAATCAAGGTTTTTCCTCCCTATAAATTATGAAAAAGAGCCTAAGTGCCTGTTTTTTTTTGTTGTAATATATTAATTGTGAATGGGTTTCTTCATATATTGCATTTAGTTTTAGTGAAGAAAGAACGTTTTTTTTTTTCAATCATGTTTTGTCTTCAGTTCTTAGAGCCAGAACACAATAACAGTCATAAATCATCCATAGCAGTTGCCTGGTTCTAGACAAAACCGTGAATGCAACATGCTCTCCCATCCATCATCACTTATATGTTGCATTTAAAAACAATCTTGTTTTTACGAGTGGTTTTTGCATGAGGCCCAGTGATTCATAAAATAACCTCAAGCTTATATTTAACCTTATTCAGATTTAGTGTTTTTTCCACAGCTGAGATCCCTGTGTCTGGTAGAGCGTCTCCTCCTGAATGTTGAACATAACATCCGTGTCTAATGTATCTTTGAGAAGATTAAATGTAACTGAATCCAGCTATAGATGTGCATTCTAGGTTTTGTGAACTTTGTTGACTTCTATGATACTAATCTACTAGTTGAATATTTCAGTGGTTCCTTCAAGTTGTTCCACAGTGTCATAGTAAATAAACTGCTGCAGCAGATCTACTGCAGCATCTTCTGTTCAGGCATCTTTTTCTACCTTTCTGATCATTTGACTTTTGTTGCAGTTTTTAAGAGATCCTAAAAAATCCAGAGTAATTCAGCTACAAGCCTGGACACATGTCTAGTTTTAAAGGTGCTTTATGATATTATTAATTTTCTCACATCAGTTTTTAACTTTTTAGTGTCACAAAAGTCCTTCTGTGTATGGGTGTTGAAAATCCGCATTCTCTATAACTGCTATGATATTTACTAATGTTTTCAGTTTATTTACACACACTATTGACCCTTGTCTATTAAACCATACATAATTAGGTATATTAAAATGTTGGCTATTTTCAAAGTTTGATTTTCAGAAGATTTGGTAGTTTTCTGCATGCTAACAGCCCTAAAAAGGAACCAGTTTGTTAATGTGGGTACAATTTGGAGTCAACATCCCTTCATCTGTGGGATGAAGAGATGTTGTCAGGTTTATAACCTTACACATGTAACGTTCAGTAGATAAAAGGACATCTATAATTTTGACACAAGTGGAATTTTTTTTTTTTATCCCAAACATGATTCATTTACCAATATGTGCCTCCCTTCTTTTCCAGGCAGTGTTACTCACACTTTTTCTTGACATTTCAGGCCCTTGCACATTTGAACATGACCAGTGTGGGTGGACTGACAACAGCAATGGACAAAGCAAATGGCAGAGGCAGAAAGCCAGCAACAGCACAGAGCCCCCCACTGACCACACCGTTGAAACAGGTGAACGTAACCGACGTTTTAGGATAACGCGTTGATCTCAAACGATCAAAACGCTCTATTCCCTCTGGAGTTGACTCAGCATGTTTTTTTTGCTGATTCAAGAGGTTTTCCCTTCTCTGCTCTCAGGCTACTACATGCGAGTGAATCTTAGCGAAGGACAAACACAGAGTGAAGCCCGCCTCCAGAGCCCCACTCTCTCTCCCTCATCCCCCTTCTGTCAGATTCTGTAAGTCGCAGCCATGACACATTGCGGGAAAAGGGCTCTTATAATCATACCTAATGCCTGTAAAATATTTGTTTTGATGCAGAGTCCAATATTCGTATGAGTTGATTTGAGTATGAATTGCTCAATATACCCCGCTGCCCCCTCCCTTTAAATCATGCAACTCCCTTCCCAATTCAACACTCTCCCCTTCTTCCTTCCTTCTTTACTAAACCCAGGTTTCACTTCCACATCAGTTCAGAGGCTTCTGGGTCACTCAGAGTGCTTATGCAGCAAGCTGAAGGGAGTGAAGCAATCCTGTGGTCACGCAGTCATAACACTGTCTCCCATTGGACTTCAGAGTATCTGCCATTAGGACAGCACCAACAACCCTACAAGGTGCAGTCACTTCACTCCTGTAATTTAGAATCCACTAGCAACAGGAATATAAGACCCTCGTAAATAGTGTAATACAAAGTAGAACACGCACACGTACATTTGCCTTTTGAATTTCCTCTCTGAGATCTCAGCTAAACTTTTATGATTTCATAGGCCTGTAGAGGATGTAAGACCTTTTCTTGGACTCTATTTATTTATTTATCTGTGTGTCGCATCACATTTAGTTTGAAATATGTTGTAGGATTACAAATTAAATGAAAAACCAACATACAAATACCACCATTTGGTATTGATTCCACATGTCTTACAGCTCTATCTGATGGATGAACATCATTTTTCCAAAAGATATCTACTCATTTGATGTGTTGAAGGTGGTTGTGTCTAACACAGGGGTATCAAACATACAGCCCAGGGGCCAAAACCGGCCCACCAGAAGTTCCAATCTGGCCCGCAGAATGAATTTGCAAAATGGAATAATTACACTGAATATATCAACAGTCAAGGGTGTCAAATTGCATTATGAAAATATTGACATTTACAAACTATGCAACAATACTATACAACTATACGTAATAAAATGTGAATAACCTGAACAAATATGAACCTGAAAGGTCTTAAGAAAAAAAAAGTTCAAATTCAACAAAATAATAAATTCACTGTGATCCATAAGTTGTGTTAATAATAAACTGAGACATAATATTCTTAAAATTGCACAATTTTTTCCTAAGAAATGTCAGGTTTACATCGTTGTTGAGGTTATTCATATTTTCATTACGCAGTTTGATTTTTTTCACGCTGAAACAAAGTGAAATTTTTTTATTTTATCTATGTAAAAGTTATTATGCCTTTTATTTTATTGGTCCGGCTCGCTTGAGGTCACATTGGGCTGCACGTGGCCCCTGAACTAAAATGAGTTTGACACCCATGGTCCAACACATTAGACTAAAATCTCCCACAGGCGTTACTTTGTGTTGAGATCGGTGACTGTGAAGGTCAAAGCATGTGATCCATATCGTTTTCATCAAACCAGTCACAGCGTAGGCACCTTAAGGATGGAGCGCTGCTAATTTGTCATCCATCTGTACATCTTGTGTAGAGTGTAATATTTTTGATTCATATTTTTATGTGGCATCTTTCTATTTTGTATTAATTTCAACGTATGTCCATGCACTTTGTGTTTTTTGAGTATGGCATATGAACACCTCGACATAGTAACTTGTATTTCCAGGTTTGGTTTAGCAGCATCAATAAAGTGTCTCCTGAGGGCACAACCACTGGAGCTCATGTTGTTGCAGTGGATGATATCTCTTTTCTGAACTGTGAAAAGTCCTTCCAGCCACCAGGTAAAAATAACGTTTGTCACATTTGTTAGTTTTTGACTTAAGTATGGACTTTGGATGTATTGCATGCATGAAAAGTTTGCGTATGTATCAAGGTTATTATCGTTAACGAAAACTAATGAAATGACGAAAACTAGAATTGAAAAAACATTTTTGTTAACTGAAATAAAAACTGTAATTAAAAGAAAAAATGATAACTGAAACTGTATTGTTTGCTTACAAAACTAACTAAAACATATGAAAACTGTGAATAAAATTCCCTTCGTTTTTCGTCTTTGTCAATGTCGGATTGATACGAAATTGATTTATTTCACTGGAGCAACTTTAGCTAGCAGCACCATATGACACTTAACTTCTCATCTTGAGGTTTAGAGTCAGCTTCTCATCCCCACTCTACCTGACAACATGAAGACTAAAGTTGGGAGAAAGCAGCAGAGTCCTGTCTGGGATTTCTGTGAATACGACGGCGAGGAAGAGAAAAGATATGAAAAAGCTACAACTAAACTAAAACTAAGCACTTAGACAAAAACGAAAACTAATAAAAACTAGCAAACCTGCTCTAAAAACTAATTAAAACTAACTGAATTAGAGAAAAAAAAAGTCAAAACTAAATAAAACTAAACTAGAATGAAAAATCCAAAACTATTCTGACCTTGATATGTATGACTTTCATTGTGGTCCAAGCTCAACAACCAAGACACTGAAGGAAGGTAATGTGTTTTCCGTCCACAGCCCTTTCAGCTTCTGACTGTTCTTTTGAGGATGATCTCTGTGTGTGGGTTCAGGGGAATGAAGATGAGTTAGACTGGATCGGTAGGTCTGGTCCCACTGACACCCCAAACACTGGACCTTCTGGAGACCACACCACTGGCAGAGGTCTTTATTAGTCCTTTATTATTCCACAAAACTAATGTCTGTGTTTCAGAAAATCATCTGGACCCTTATTCAACTAAATGATGTAGTTAATGAAGTAAATTAAGAAACAATAATACATCAGCTGTTTAAAGGTGATTGAGGGATCCAAAAATGTTTATTATGTTTCGCAGGAAGGTACCTTTACATCAGCAGTTCCCCACCAAGTGAAAAGGGAAATGTTGCTCATCTGAAATCTACGTTGCTGCCACCTGCTGGTCAAAATGGATACTGTTTTACATTTTGGTACCACATGTTTGGAGCGACTGTGGGCTTCTTGAGGATACTTTTGCAGACAGCAGACCCTTTGGACAAAACAGTGGTAAAACATACACAGTTAATTATTATTGGTTTAATTTGTCTTATTAAATACTGAATATAGAGACAGCCACATTTTGTCAGTAATGATTGTTTTTGTCTGAGCACATAACTTCTCTGTATTACATTATAAAAACCGTTTTCAATGTTGATTGTGAAACATGTAGATCTTCTTCCAGTGGCTTTTCTCTCTGTTATTATCCCTTTTTTTTCATAATTGTGAAATGCTGGTTGCGAAATAACATTGATGTATGGTATAATTAGTGCAAGATGCACAGTTTCAGTGCATACCACGATGTTGCACAAATCTCCTCACATCCTCATTGTGAGGAGTGAATCAGCTTCCTGTCTTTCCTGTAGGTGTGGCAAAAATCAGGAAATCAAGGGGATGAGTGGCTGCTGGTGCAGAGACATGTGACCCTGCAGAAAGTCCACCAAGTGATTCTAGAGGCTACAGTTGGAGGAGAGGCAGGAGACATAGCCATCGATGACATCTCATTCAGTAGTGGACCGTGTCCTGCCTCTGGTATTAAGGCCAAAACTGGAAAAGACCCAGTTTGTGTTTTTAATATGGATTTTCATATGATTTGACTGAAAAGACAGATACAGATTTAAATCTATACTAACTGGAAAACCAACTTTATTCTCAGTATAACGTTTACATGCTCTTTTGTAACTCTGAAATGTCATGTTGTAGATTTGTGTGACTTTGAGGAGGGGAGCTGTAACTGGCAGCAGGAGACCACCGATGACTTTGATTGGGTCAGACAGTCGGGCTCCGCCCCCAGCCCATTCACAGGACCAGACAGTGACCACACCACCAACACACCCACAGGTTATTACTTCTATCTGCCCTCGTCTACTGCTGACCGCACTGGGCAGACAGCTGAAATGTCTTCACCTCTGTACCCTGCAGGTGAGAGCAAACAGCATGAGTCTGCTGGCATGACTTTTTTTCCAAAAAATGAACCTGATCTCCTTCTGTTATTGTTTTTGACCAATTAACAAAATACGAGAAACGTTCACACGTTAGTTCACTTTTCTATTTGTGGAAACAGCAAACCTCCCCAGACTCTTGAGTCAGACTGTGTCAAGACAACAGTAGTCAGGTTTCAGTGTAAAGTAAACATATGGCAAATTTACCCAGAAGATATGCAAAAGAAGATGTCATTTTATGTGTATTTCCATCTACTACTTATGTCAATACTAATAGTCAGTTCAGCATTAGCACCATGGTTCAAAATGTCAGTTGGATTTATTATTTCATAGAAGAACAATACCATCTGAGCTGCTGATTTAGGAGTTGATAAAGACAGCGAGAGGCGTTTAATGCAGAATTTTGTCCATTTTGTTACAAACTCTAATTGCCTGTCGTTCATCAAACCTCTGATCGGCACCTGCTGTTTCTACCTCATGAACTAGTTTTAAACTCTTCCACTTACTGCTCAGATGTTGCCACAGTTTGTTTCTGCAGCTCATGATACATGTCTGCCATTATATTTATTATTTCTTATATTTGGCCAAGCTCCTGAAGAATCCAGTGTTAATGACATGATTGAAGTAAAATGCTCACAGCCTCTTTTTGAATTCGGAGACACTGATGCACAGCCAACAAAACAACATCAGCACTAATGTTTCATGTTTCAAACATGTTTCAGACCTGCTAATTTGGTGGACATTATAGTCAACCATTTTTATTGCCCCTCGGCTAAGGGGTATTGTAATCATTTTGTCATCTGTCTGTCTGTCCATTCAACAACATAATCGCATTATCTGAAGAATGCATTGAGATATCTGCACCAAATTTATTCTGTGGATGCATCTTGGCATTGAGCAAACGCCTATTGAAAATAGGTGACTCTGACCTACTTTTTCAAAGTCAAATTGCCTTGTGCCTTATAATATTTCAGTACTTTTACATATAAATATGTATGTAATAAGTTTTACACAAAGACAGTCTAATCTAAATTATAGGGCAGTAACTTTCAACAGAATCTTACACTATATTTGGCCGAGGGGGATTAAAAGTGTACCGCACATTATGTTATAGATATGAAATGCTTGAGAAGCACAAGAATTAAAATACATGAAAGTCTGTTAATGATTTTGGAAAACTGTGTGTGTCTTTTCATGTCTCTGAATGGAAGTTTTCATTACAGACCAGTGGTTGGCCTGAAACACTTGCTGACTACTTAAGTAACATCACTTATCTGACACAAAACTAGGCAAAAGCTTTATGGCCGTGTTTGTGCCGGCATATCACTTGGACAAAATCAGTCCTTAAAATTGAGCAGATTGTGGGTTTAATGCAGTGCAATTCACGGTTCAGTTAGAAGGCACAATTGATTCTCTGTGAATTGGGCCCCTACTGTTTACTAAATTCTCAACTAAAAATAACGATGGAAGATATATTTGATCATGCCCATTTAGATGCAGTGTATGTGTGAAATTTAAAGGAGTGATATTTTGTTTTTTTAAATGGAATTTTGCATTTTAAAACATTTCCCTGTGGTCTACATAAACTGTAAATGCTATGCTTGGGTCTGAATTCTTCATTAATTAAATTCCACAGGTCCATCTTCAACCCTTTTTCTGAGTAATGACACCAGAAAGGTTGTTTTGAGCGCTGGCCCTTTAAATGCAAATGAGCCACTTCATGCCCCACCCCCTCCAGGTTGTTGACTGTGCTGCTCTGTCCTGTTCAGCCACTGTGTTCGTTAATACAACCAACAACTGAACATTTTACGTAACTGGCACAAAGTTTGGACATATTTTCAGTATGAACTACAACCACAGCTGCTGACAAACTATTATGTCGTACTCAGAGAAATGAATCGGAAGTCTTGACCTTATATGTGCAAGTGTTGTCACATAACTAGTAATAAAACGTAACAAATTAAGAAGAAATTGAAACAGGTTGTAGAAATCCACTTGATTTTTGCCGGAATGAATATAAAGATAGTTTTGCAGCACCTGGAGGGTTCAAATTCAAACTTTATGAGCTATTAGGGTCCAAATACACAAATACATGTACTAATAAAAGTGGGTTTAGCAAAATATGACCCCCTTTAACACAAATGTATACCACAAAAATGTTGAGGATCTTCCATCTCTAATCAAAATGATATACTTTACAGTGCACATCTGTTGGAAATACCTAGACATCTAAGCAGTCGGCAATAAAAGCTGACAAATGACAAATTATTGCTACTGTGTTAAAATGCTCTCCACATGTAATTTCAGTGCGGGATATCATTTAATATGGTTTTCTCTCAATTAGACAAAGGAGCTTGTGTGCAGCTGTGGTACCACATGTTCGGAAAAGGAGTGGGGACCCTGAATGTTTACCAGCAGAGTGAAGAAGGGAGGCGAGTTCTGCTTTTCTCACAGACAGGAGACCAAGGTCGGCTGTGGAGGTTTGCTCAGGCCTCACTCCTGTCTCTGGTTCAGCCTTACAGGGTGAGTCACAAAGGTCTTTCACAAACTTCTGAAACATGTTCAGATATTTACAGCTGAAAACTAGAATGTAATTCAAATCGCTGACCAATCAAATTATCCTATATGTTATGATTTACAGGACATTGCAGTGTTATATAATCTAAACAATGGTTCATTAGTTGTTAGAACTTTTTTCATGCCCCTCCTGTCCACTGAAAATTACATAGCTATGATTTAGTTGATTTTTCATTTTTGTGATAAGCTGAATAATGAAGTGTTTATGTATGGGTTGAGGTAAAAGGATCCTTCCTCCTCAGCTAATAACTAAAATGCATTGTCTGGCCTCAAAACAAGCCTATTCTATAACATCATGAAAAGCTGACTTTTTAGAGGTATGTGGCTCTAACAGAACAGTAATCCTCCAAACATATGATGATCCTACATAATACAATTTACTGCTGTAGATGAAGCTGCCAGCAGTGTATGGAGTTGTTCAAATGAGCTCCACTTAATTACCTACAGTAATAAAATACAGCATAGACATGAATACCGATTTAAAATGAAATAAAAACCATATTCATCTCTAAAACACTGACGGGGATCATTTTATACAGCTATAGATGAACATTATTGATCCCAAAGGGGAAATTCACTAATTGAATACATAACTAAATGCATATCTTTTACTTAAGGAAAGAATCCTAGTACCTCTTTTACTACTGTAGGCCAGTGTCTATGATCGCTGTTGTGTTTTAGATCGTGGTGGAAGGCATCAAGGCTGGCCCCACACAGGAAGGAGACATGGCATTCGATGACGTCCAGCTGACAGATATTCACTGTCCGGCTCCTGGAAACTGTGATTTTGAGATCAATATGTGCAGCTGGAGCAACCTGGGCGGAGGAGTTGACCAGGGAGATTGGCTCCGTGGAAGAGGAGACTCCCCAAACCCCAACACTGGACCCAGCGTGGATCACACCACCAACTCCTCACATGGTGGGTAATCATATGTATGTTCGCTCAGGCAACTTGGGAGTAAATGTTTTATCACAGCAGCAGAATATAGTTAGTTACTGACTAATGAAAATGATAATATGTGTGTTATATCCAATTTCTGTTATTAGGTCGTCAGATTCAGTCTGATTATCTAGACCAGGGGTCAGCAACCTTTACAACCTAAAGAGCCATTTTTGTCTGGGAAAAAAAGACAGAAATCTGACTAGAGCCATGAAAAAAATATTTAAACCCATTAACATTTTACCATGAGGCTGCTCTGCTGTAGCCTATTTGTGATTAGTTTGCTATTTAATGCTGTATTTCCATTACAATAATGCAATGTCTGGTGCATTTATGAAATTATACAACTACAAGAAAGAAAACATTCAAGATTTGTAATTTTTTTTTAATAATGGACACCATTTCCAAAATATAATTACGTTGTGTAATGGAGAAAAAGCGCAACTTTCATGTATAGTGGCTTACTTACAAACTACGAACAAATGCAAATTGAGCATCTTGTATTGAATTTGGCAAGAAAATAATTCATTTTGGTTTTCATGCTGTCAGAAAATTATTTTGTTCAGTGTAAAGCCTGCACATTTTTGCAGATGGACAAAGTTAGAACAGATTTAAGCCTATAACAGTGTTAAAAAGTAATGAGTAATTCAGGTCATTTCAAAATGTTCCTTATGCTTTTTGACCAGAGGAGCCACAGAGATGCTAAAGAGCCATATGTGGCCCCAGAGCCACAAGTTGCAGACCCCTGCACTAGACCTTTATAGAGTCAGTAGTAGCATATTCACAGCAGAGGGAATACTTGGGAAATACTTGCAATTGACATATTTTGGCAAATTGTAGAGTGCATTCAGTAGCAGATGTGTGGAGTGATATATCACATGAGCACAATCATTTTAAATCACTACTTCTGTCAAATTATGGATTTCATTGATAAGTAACTGTCTAATAAACTGAACAATGTACAGCGAGGCAAAAAAAGAAACGTTTGGGCCTCTGGTTTATATTCCACTAATGACCACTGAACTGAATCTGTCAATCTGTATGTAATATATATGTATGTCATATGATCACTGAACCAGCATGTGTCTTAAATGTGATGTGTTATGGCATAATGTTTGACTACTTTACAAATTTGCTAAACATAAGCTGTATTTAAACAAATGACAACAAAAACAAAATATCAGTTCTACTTAGATGGGCAGTCAAATCATTACTAAAGCTGTTTGAAAATCCAGTCCAAAATCTTCACATTTGTCACACTAGTTACCAAATTTAGTCACGGTGTTGGATGTATTCACGAAAACTGAAAGTCTACGAGTAACGGGAACTGAATTTGAAGATTAATTTAATTCAGGCTACAGTTGTACATATTTGTTAAATGTTGTTTTTGATGTAAGATTACAGGAGTAAATCATTGAAGTTGGCACGTTTCCGTGCTTCCATTAGGTTACTACATGTATGTGGACAGCTCAGTGGGTGAGTGGGGAGACATCTCCTTCCTGGTCAGTGACGTGTTCCACCCGTCCACCACCAGAGGGCACTGTCTGACATTCTGGTACCACATGTATGGCACCCACATTGGGACTCTCAAGCTCTTCATAAATGACAGGTAACATTAATTTGTAAGGATTACAAATAATAAACAGTCACTGTTTAAAAGGATCTGCAGGACATGGGTTAATCCTAATAATGTCTCCACTTACAGAAATAGACATGCTGGTGGCGATGAAGAGGGGATACTGCACTGGAGAGAGACCGGAGACAAGGGGGACAGGTGGCTGGAGGCCCGTGTGCCCATTATACATGATGAGGCATTCTGGGTAATTATCAGCTTTTGTTCATTAGTGAGGCGGCCAAATACATGAGAATCCTCAGCATCATTAACCATTAATTTAATTTGTGTTAAACAAAAAGAAAAACAAAAATGTTCCAGTATTTATATAACTGCTGGTTATTGAATGCGTCCACGCTTCTTACTGATGTCCACAACAAGTTTATTCTTTGCAGAAGATAATGCGATGGTATACTGTGAAAACTAAATACAAACAATAAAATTAAACAAGATTTTACTTAAATTTCATTCTTACACAACAGTTTTCTGTTAACATAAATTAGAAGTCGTTATTGTGTTTACCTGGATAACCAACAGAAAAATGGGATAGGGTGTAATGCTTGTCCAGTCGTTTTGATGTTAAACAAATGAGAGGCTACTTACTGCAGTTAGAGTTAAATATACGGCCCGGACAATAAAAAGTAACTGCCTTGATTTAACTGAGAAAATATTTCCGATCCTTCCATGGGTAGGTACTGCAGTGGATAATAATATTTCAGCTGGAACGGGTTATTTAACTAACTGATACAGTAAATAGCCTGTCATGTCTCTAAAGTCTAAAAGATTGGACAATACCAGGATTGATCAGGATCATCAGGCTTGTGACAGAATGGTTGACATATGGATTAGCCTCCGTAAAGTCCAGACTCTAATTTGGGATGTGATGGACTTGATGCAGTGGTCCAATTCTCCATCGTCAATAATCAAAAATGAATGCAAGTATGGATGGAAAAAATATTATCAACCTTTTGGTGACTCTACATAAGCATTATGCGGCAAAATAGATGTGACAGTGAATGTCTCCTGTACTCAAACCCAGAGGTGGTGCAGTGACATATTGCATTTGCGACTTTCTGTTTTGTTTTTTTTGTGCCGGGCAGTGTATAAAAGCTAGTGAGTCCATGCATTCTCAGCTGTCACAACAAACATTTGCCTCTTAAGTTATACTTTATTGGTCTGACTTGTGTCATTGATGTGCTGAAACTGAAAACTTCACCCTGTCTCTCTTTTTGCTACAGTTTGTGTTTACATATCAGCGAGGGAGGGTAACAGGTGGAGACATTGCTCTTGATGACATCTCCGTTCTTCATGGTCCATGCTACACTGACCCCATCGACCCACCGCATCATGATAACAGTAAGTGCCATAACAAACACACGCTGTGCTGATGGAAGATACTGTCATTCACATTGTGGTTTATGGAGCTGAAGAATACACTATACAATTCACCACAGAGTACAGGGTACAAAGAACACTAGAGAGTTCTAACATTGTTTAATTGTTCTTTTAAATGGATTTGTTGCCGATTACATGATACTGAACCCTACCATCTTAATCCTCTAATGCGGAAACCACAGTGAGCCCATTTACATGCACACCAACCAATACTCCGATCATTGTCCGATTTCTGGAGTTATCAAATTATTCAAGTGATCATGTAAACAGGATAATCTGATAGGCTTTATCTGATAGCAGCAGTAATCTGATTATAATAAATCAGATTAACACACCTAGATTTCTCCCCAATACTCTGGTATCTTCATGCATGTATACAGGTTAATCTAATTTCTTTCATTCTTTTACATCTGCACATCTGTAAAAAATAGAAATAAAAAATCTATATAAATGGAAGTTACACCGTGACGTGAGCCTAAGGAAAAAGGTAAACAAACATGGCACGTAGCAGCGAAAAGTCAGCAAAGACTCACTTCTGGAGAGAAGAGGAAACAAATTTCATGCTACAACAAATGAAAACTTTTAACATCCTGCATATGCTTGATGGGAGGAAATACAGGAATGGTGACACATTCCAAAAGTTGTTCTTAAGAATGTCCGAGACAAGACAGGATGTTTTGAAAATAACAGGAAGTGTACGTCTTACATCCTAACGTACATATGTACATACTGTGAAAGAAATCAAATAATGGACTGAAACATGTAACCCAGGGTTTCTTAATTATTGCATTTCTGAAGTACATGTAAACGAGCCACATCTGATTACGGTAATTATCGGATTACTCCCAGGTATCGGATTTTTATAGTCATGTAAACGGGCTCAGTGTCTGTAATCCTGCACCTGAAAATGGATTTTTAGGAGAACAGGAATTGTGTTTAACAGTTAAACTTCTCAACTGAACAATGTACGATATTCAGAGATCCCAGCGGAGATGTTCTAGTTGGATATTTTCTGTGTAAAAGTGATATCAGAATAAAAATGTCATTCAGTTCTCAATTTCCTGAGGCCTCTGACCAAGGGATCAATAAAGTTCTATGTAATCTAATCTAATCTAATCTAATCTAACCAATACTTTCAATACAGTATTGTGTAGCTTCATAACATGACTGGGGGGGATCTTAAAAACAGGCAGATTTTGACATCAGTTGAGATAGAAATGCATATATGAAAGGTGTTGTGAATCTGAAAAAGTTTTTAAAATATTATTTTTGTGCAGCTTTGTTGACAGTTGGCCTTGCCGTTGGTCTGACTTTGCTGATCGGCGTTGTCATCTCAGTCTTCCTCTACATACTAAACAGGAAACGTTGTACAGAGTAAGCACTGACTGCATCATATAATAATACAGGGGTGCCCATACTTTAAAATGACCAAGTCATCAAGCATCTACCTACACTAAACATTACTCTCTCTCTACATATATATATCTATATATATCTATATATATATCTATATCTATATATATATATATATATATATATATATATATATATACACACACACACACACACACACATATATATATATACACACACATATATATAGACACACCCACCACAAAACAATTCAATTCCACTCTGTTCAGTGTTGCAGAGTCTGGACATTTTGTCCTGGTACCAGCCTCAAGCAGACCCACATCATCTTCAGCAGTCATGGTGCAGCACTAAGTGGACTTAATAAACTTCATGTAGGAAAAATTATCATTGTCCAATAGGGATACAATTTTTTTTTTTTTCCTCAAAAACTATTTTCTGTATCATATTTCGATGAGCTTTTATGCACAAGGAACTGAAGTGAACTCACTTTTGAGCTATCCTTAAAAAAGTTCACCAATGAACCCATGTTTGTACTCTAATGCAAAACTTATTTGAATATTGGCGAGGTTCCATAGCACTCCTTGCTTTTAATAAATTCATGAGTAATGTTAGTCCTTCTTGCATTTTACCTCATGCCACATGTAGAGAAAGACTGCAGACATTCTGCCAGTTCATCTCATGTGACTGGGCAGACCAGTTCTATCGCAAGCCTTACTACCCTACAAGACTGCTTTGAAATGCTTGACAAATCACTGGAAACGAGCCATCAAAACTAAACATCAGCAGAAGCAATCAGTGCTGTGAGTGAGCAATTCAGGTCAAACAACCACACACTGCATAAGAACAAACCCACCTGCCATTGCATTTCATTCTGTTTAATGACATGTTGCAACTTGACTATTGACTAATTTGACTTTATGACTTACTTTCTTTTTATTGTTATAAAATGCAGAATACAGTTATTTTAACAGTTTTGGATTAAACGCTTTGGATCCTTTTCCCTTTTTTGTTTATTGTTCAACCAGGGTTCTAGTTTTTGGAAATCCACTCAAATGCAACAGAGTATAAAAATTTCAGTGTTAGTCATGGGTGAATTTTTTTAATCAAATACACAAAACACATTGATTTTCATTATTTTTTAGCAAAAGCTCATCAGAATATGATACAGGACTATGGAGTTGCAAAAAAGTTGTATCCCTGTTGTCCAATTAACTGATTTTAGTTCTCTCACTTTCTCTTTCTCATCTTTTCTTGTCTTGCTTTTCAGAGGGAAGTCAGCGTCATAGTTTTTATGAACAGTTCCAGTGTGCCTCTCCACATTTCCCTTCTTTGGAAAAGCAATGATAGATTGACAGATCAGACAAACACACTTTAAATTTGATACGGTGAAAAAAAGTCCTCCACCCGTTCCACATGGAAGTAGTCTGTTTTTGGTTTCATACTTGGTCCCGCTGTCCCACTCACTTTCACCCCCGCTTTAGTAGATATAACTTATACTACACTTAGCTCAGTGTAGTTTTAGACCCTGTGTTGAAAGAGGAGACCTCAGACTGTACGTCCTGTATGTCAATCAAGTGTAAAATATCACAGGGAGGATAAATGATAACATCTGAAACATTTTTTTAAAAGCCACACAATGTCCCTGTACTACTTTTGTGATCTACTGGTCAATCTTAATCAATTTACTGGGCACCCTTGAAAAAAAAAATGCATGTATCATAGGTAGTCACATTGTTTGATGCCTATTTTCTTTTTATGTATCAGAGTTCAGCCAACAATTCTAGATAACGAACCTGTTGAAGAGGACTCTGTGTTTACCCTCTTTGACTGCAGAACAGAAGTAAGTATCCATAAAACATCCTCTGTTGTCTTGGTAGTGTCAGATGAAGAGGTTTTTTTTCCCTCGCAGGGGACACAACATGGAACCCGATCAGACTTTTCCTTCTTCAACCAACTGTACAATCCATCACAGCAGACGACAGTGACTTCATCTGATGCTTAATCCAGAAGTGTCTTTCAGTACACTAAAGAGAATGACCAGCATGTAAATTATTCCTGTATACTTGGAAATATTTTGTTTGTATTTAACATGCAGTGTGTATAAGTAAAGTAATTAAATTATTGTTTATGTGGCAGTTTGTAACTATAGATCAATGACAGAAGAATGATTATGGGACTGGTAAATGTTATTACTCAAAGCAGAAACTTATTTTTCTAATATTTAGCATGTTATAATATGTTTTATGTAACTAAATTAATTTGTTATGCTTTCAAACTAATGTTTTTCTTCAAATGTTTGTGAGTGTACAGGGTGGGGAAGCAAAATTTACAATGAACATTTAGTTGTTTTTTTTCTCAGCAGGCACTACGTCAATTGTTTTGAAACCAAACATACATTGATGTCATAATCATACCTAACACTATTATCCATACCTTTTCAGAAACTTTTGCCCATATGAGTAATCAGGAAAGCAAACGTCAAAGAGTGTGTGATTTGCTGAATGCACTCGTCACACCAAAGGAGATTTCAAAAATAGTTGGAGTGTCCATAAAGACTGTTTATAATGGAAAGAAGAGAATGACTATGAGCAAAACTATTAGGAGAAAGTCTGGAAGATACTATTAAAGAAGAATGGGAGAAGTTGTCACCCGAATATTTGAGGAACACTTGCGCAAGTTTCAGGAAGCGTGTGAAGGCAGTTATTGAGAAAGAAGGAGGACACATAGAATAAAAACATTTTCTATTATGTAAATATTCTTGTGGCAAATAAATTCTCATGACTTTCAATAAACTAATTGGTCATACACTGTCTTTCAATCACTGCCTCAAAATATTGTAAATTTTGCTTCCCCACCCTGTATATTGTGAATATAATACTGTTT
This sequence comes from Sphaeramia orbicularis, assembly GCF_902148855.1. Lineage (NCBI taxonomy): Eukaryota > Metazoa > Chordata > Actinopteri > Kurtiformes > Apogonidae > Sphaeramia > Sphaeramia orbicularis. Next base: position 31,450,117 of record NC_043973.1, read on the forward strand.
TAATCTGTTGAATATGCCTAATGGATTTGAGATATAAATTTACACAAATATTTTCATTTCTGGTACTTGCTTCGAGAACATCCTTTTCACATCTGCAGTATTTTTATTTACAGTAGGTACAAAATAGCAACTGCACATGACGGTGTGACACAAAATTATTGGATGCTGTACTAGTCCATTGTAGTGAAGAAGGACGTGAGCTGAGGTGACTGGTGAGAAAGAAATCTGAGCTTGTCTGCTTAGGCTGCTACCCCGGCAACCTCTAATCATTTTTAATATTATTTTTTGTAGGAATAGTGTGGTCTCACTCATTTTTATAAACCTCAGTAGTATCCGTCTGGAAATGACTGGTCCATTGATGAGATTTTAGGATGAGTAGAGGGTTGTTTAACATATTTTCTGCTTTTTAAACCAAGTGTCATTGACAGCTGACATATTTGCGAAGTCAGATTTGCAAAGCTTCTGTATATTGAACAAAACGTTTCTTTTCTTGACAAACTTGTTACATTGAGGAAATATACCATTGTACTTTGTCAGTAAGCTAGTGTTTAGCATTAGCTGATCCATCACTCCTTGCACTGTCACAGCTCCACACTTGTGTCCAAATAAGGTCACTTCTAGCTCCAATGATCTGAGAGTCCGAAATGCTTATTTGTGGCTTCAAAACAAGAATCTCTTATTTTTAACAAGAGACAATGCCAAGTAGTGCGATGAAAAAAACAATACAAAAAAAAACTGAGGAACTAAAATCTATAATAAATCTGTTTTGATCAGTGATAATTTTTCAGAGCATGAAACCCTGCTCCAGACCAGGCTGACAGCAGGTTTAGGTAATGCTGATGTCCCATAAGTCACTGGTGATTTATTTTATGTTTTTATCAGTCTGGATTAACATATTTCTCTTCAAGTACTTCTATTATTCTATAATCATTCAGATGCGTCTCTCTTTCTCTTTCATATATTTATTTTATTTTCGAGAATTCTGCGCTAAAGGTGCAGTATGTGAGAATTATGTTCCCAGTAATCATAAAATGGCCCTGAATGTCACCAGACATGAAGGAATCATGTTCATTTTAAATACTGATATCACTGACAGTAGTGATGCAGCCAGAATATTTACATTTGAAAGGGTAAGTGACAGCCCCTAAATAATGTTTATGTTGTCATTTTGTGTTTTGGACTGATGCTCCACCCATCACCTATCTGCCAATCACCGAGTCAGTAGCGTTTCAGCATCCAGGTTGCCAGTTCCCACTGAGCTGCAGCTGAATATTTTTGATCACAAATGTCTGACAGGGTGGTTTCTGTCCTATTTATAATCCTATGGGGGGGCAGGACGTTTATTCTGGCCTATTACATATTATACTTATGTGTAATTAGTCTGGTGATGATTTTTTTGTATGAAATTTATGGTGTGGTGGAAAGGAGTACCGGAAACACTAGTAGTAGACGCTCATGCTGGATCTGGCAACCCCTACACTGTAAGCCCGAATAAGTAGAGTTTACTCAAAAAATTTGAGGCACTTAAATGATTTGAGTAATGATCGACTAATCAATTGGTTTAAGTAGGTTCAACTTTAATGCTAAAAGTATTGAACTTAAACTATTAAGTAGAAAACACTAAAAGACAAGTTATTTGTACTTTAAATCTGTTGTAAAATCAACCCCACTATCCAACCATTCAACTCAGCTTCAGATTACACTGACTAATTTTCTCAATTGCAACCAGATTAATTTATCTTTGATTTAACACATTTTTTGAATTAATCAAACTCAAAATCTTATTCCTGACCAGAATAGTTATGAAATCATTCAGTTTAATATATTGTAACGTGAATAGAAGTTAGTTCGGAGTCATGTACTAGTACAAGAGGCACTTTTTTATTTGACAAGATTCTAAGATTGCCACTTGTTAAGGGTTAGTATTTTGTTGATTCTGTAATGGGCTGTGTCATTTGTTGTTCTGTTGTATTTTTGTAGTTTTTCTGTTCTCTTCCTTGTGTGTGGGTGTGTTCTGTTTCTGTTTCCCTCCAACAGATAGCAGTTGATTAAGGATGAGCTGCAGGAGTGGTGTTGCTCTGCTGGCTGCAGCTGATTGGTGCTTCGGAGATGAGCCAGGAAATTGAAAGCCAGAACTTCAGTCCTCCTGAGAGACTCCTCTCATTCCATCCTCCCCTCTGTGCAGACAAGCCTTTTGTGATTTTTGTTAAAACTTTGTAAAAGCAGCGATACAAGGAGGGAATCTTCTTCTTTAAGTTTTGTTGGGTAAGATTGATGTATTTTGATTTCCTTCGTTCATTTTTGTAGAATATTATGTTTCCCTTACCTGATTTATTTTTTCTTTTTTTGTAAATAAATATCTCATACTGCAGTTCCATGATTGCTGGTCATTTTGTTAATTTGCTCTTGTTTGTTAAGGGACATGGAGAGAGGGGAATCTTAGGTCATGTTGTATCTCGTAATCCCTAGACTGAGCGTAACACAATGTACGATGAACAGTAAAGCCATTGTTCTTCCTCTGGCTCTGACTCATGGTGCAGCTCTATAAAAATACAAAAACAAACAAAAAGGCCAATAAACACTGACATACACACATTAAATCCAAATCAACACTAACACCACAACCCCACTGAACCCCTGCACAGAAAAAGAACACATTTTCAACAACATGCCCAATACCCACGATGCAATGCGAAGATAAAAAGGTGTAGTCATGACTAAAACTCAGTGATTTAATTCCATTCAACTTAAACTTTTTCACACTTTCAACTATGTCTACAAATTAGTAGAATATACTGAACATTTTATAGTAACATCATAAAACTTAAATCATTTAAGTGCATTGTAATTAAAGCGTTTTAGTAAATACAAATTCCGGGTTTACAGTGTAGTCTGGGGCGAGATGGAGGGAATACCACACTCTACAGCAGGGCTCACCAACACGGTGCCCGTGGGCACCAGGTCGCCCGCAGGGACCACGTGAGTCGCCCGCAGGCCTGTTCTAAAAATAGAACTAGTTCAGGGTTCTCCAACACGTTGCTCGCAATCTACCGGTGGTTCACTAATGGTCACTAATATAAGAACACAAAGTTGATTCGTCATTTGGTAGAACAGGTCTAAATTTCCACCCAATCAGAATTACAAGTGTCCCCCTCCTGAGATGAAACGGTCAACTAGCTGTCAATCAAACTTTAGCGCTGGTTTGCTGCCTGTCATTGGAGAGGGGCGGGGCCCAGGATGAGCCAGATGCCAGGCAGGAAGTGGGTTTAGCCCCACAACGATGTTGGCCAAATATAGTCAGGGAGTTATTTTCACCAACGATG